>NW_006399783.1:3830528-3839739 GCF_000299155.1 Elephantulus edwardii | reverse complement strand
GAGCCCAATCAAGTGTTCTTGGATTCCTGTTTTCTCAAGGTTAGCCACAATTTGTTGTAATCCATACAGTCAAATGTCTTTGCTTAGTCAATGAAATACAGACAGAAGACAGACATTCCTCTGGTACTCCCCGCTTTCAGCCTAGATCCATATGACATTGATGATAATGTCTCTAGTACCATGGCCTCTTCTAAACTCAGCTTGTATTTCTGGTGGTTCTCTGTTAATGTACTGTTCCAATAATTTTTGGATAATCTTCAGTGAGATTTTTCTCCCATGTGAAATCGTTGTTATTCTTGGATAATCTCCACATTAATAAAACATAAATAGACATCTTTCTGTTACTCTCTGCTTTCATCCAAGATCCTTTAGACATTATCAATGATATCCCTAGAGTTGAACAGTAGATTCCAGAAGGCAGCGTGAGAAGACAAAGTAAAGTATTACGATGAAATTTGCAAGGAATTGGAGTCAGAAAATCAAAAGAACTGAACTTTGCTTAGCCTTTCTTAAGCTAAAGGAACTGAAGAACAAATTCAAATCTCGAGTTGCAAAACTTAAGGATGCTTTGGGAAGAATATTAAATGATCCAGGAGGCATAAAAAGAAGATGGAAAGAGTATACAGAATAATTGTACCAAAAGGAATTGGTGGACACAGAAGAATTTCATCAAACAACTTAAGAGCAGGTGCCTGTGGTGATAAAGGAAAAAGTTCAATCTGTGCTGAAAGAATTGGCAAAAAAACAAGGCCCCAAGAATTGATGGCATATCGATTAACATATTTCAATAAAGAGATGCTGCCCTGGATTTGCTCACCAAGTTGTGCCAAGAAATTTGGAGGACAACTCCCTTGCCTACTGGCTGGAAGATATCTATATAAGATATCCCATTCCAAAGAATGGTGATCCAACAGAGTGTTGAAATTATCTAACAGTATCATTGATAATGCATACAAGCAAGATTCTGCTGAAGATTATCCAAAAAAAGGACTGGAACAGCAATCAACAGAGAACTGCATGAAGTGAAGGCTGAGTTTAGAAGAGGCCATGGCACTAGGAGTATTGTGCCTAATGTCATATGGATCTTGGCTGAAAGCAGTGAGTACCAGAGGAATATCTATGTTTCATTGACTAAGCAAATGCATTTGTCTGTGTGGGTCACAACAAACTGTGGCTGAATCTGAGAAGAATGGGGATCCCAGAACATTTGATTATACGTATGTGAAACTTATACTTGGACCAAGAGGCAGTCTTCAGAACAGAGCAAGGAAACACTTCATAGTTCAAAATTGGGAAGGGTGTGTGTCAAGGATGTGTTCTATCTCCATATCTTTTCAATCTGTATGCAGACTAGATTATCTGGGATGCTGGGCTCTATGAGGAGAAATGTTGCATCAAGATTGGAGGTAGACTCATCAACAATCTGTGTTGTGCAGATGACACAACCCTGCTTGCTGAAACTGAGAAGGACCTGAAGTGCTTGCTGAAGAAGGTCAAGGACTGCAGGCTTCAATATAGATTGAACCTCAACATCAAGAAAACAAAGATTCTCAGCACTGGGCCAATTGGCAGCATCATAGTAATGAAGAGATTGAGGATGAGATTGTTGACAGCTTCAGTTTGCTTTGCTCTACAGGTAACACTCTTGGTACCAGCACACAGGAAATTAAAAGATGAATTGCATTTGGAAAGTCTGCTGTCAGAGACCTCTCCAAAGTACTGAAGAGAAATGATGTCAGTCTGGAGACTATGATGCACATGATACAGGCCATGGTCTTTGTAATTACTTGCTATACATCAGAAAGTTGGACAATGACTGGGATGATGGAAGGAAAGGTGATGCCTTTGAGCTTTGGTGCTGGAGAAAAATATTGAATATACCATGGACTGCTAGAACAAACAAGTTCATCCTGGAGAGGTTGAAGCCAGACTGCTCCATGAAGGCAAGCATTCTGAAGCTCCATCTGACATACTTTGGACATGTTGCAAGATAGGATCAGTCCTTGGAGAGGGACATCATTCTTGCAAGAGGGGAGGGACAGTGCAGGAGAGGAAAACCCTCGATGAGATGGACTGATTCAGTCACTGGGCTATTGGGGATAGGCATGTCGGAGACAATAAGATTGTCAAGGGATAGAGCAGAGTTTAGGGCTGTTGTACATAGGGTTGCTATGAGTCGCAGGTGTCTTGACTTGATGACACATAACAACAACAACAACTTCTAAACTCAGCTTATCCTTCTGGCAGTTCTCTGTTGATATAGTGTTCTAGTTTGTTTTGGATAATATTCAGCAAGATTTTGCTTGTATGTGATATTGTGATATTGTTTGATAACTTTCATATTCTTTTGTATTGCCTTTTTATGTCATTGTATGCATGTCTTTTGTGAGGCACACAACTCAACTCATGACATTTAATTAATGGTAAATATGCCAAATATTAGCCTGAGAGAGATTAGGATTGAAATGAATATTTTGTCACCCCAAAGGTCATGCATCACCTTGCTTCTCTCTGATTTGTACCTTTAAAATTTTCTACTTCATGTGCCGTTTTTCAAGATCCTATATTAGCATATGCTTTGAACAGGTTGAAATCCTGATCCAGAAATCTGCGTCATACATTATCAGTAATTCTTACTACTTGTCTGTATAAGGAAGTTACATCATTAAGTATCTAGCCTCTGTGATCTGGAAGAACTGAATTGAAAGTCCAGGAGTAAATACCTTTCTCTCAAGAAGCCAAATCCAATATGGAAATAATAATATTAGTATTTCCTTTTTGGTTGTTATTATTTTTAAAGTAATGAAGACTATAAAGGAGTATCGCACCTCTGATGGCGAAAGAAACAAATAGATATGTCTTGGAAAGGATGCAGCCAGAGTGCTCTTTGGAGGCAAGAATGATGAGGCTTCTTCACCTCATATACTTGGACATATTCCTAGGAGGTGCTATTTCTTGGCGAGGGCAATGGTGTTGGGAAGGTTGGAGGGTCAGTGAAGGAGAGGAAGACCCTCGACCAGGTGGATTGACAAAGTGAGTGCTGCAATGTACTCTTGTGTGTCGGGAAGTGTGAGGATGGCTCAGGACAGGACTAGGTTCAGATCTTTTGTTCATAGGGTTGCCATTAGTTGTACTTGACTTGATGGCACCTGACACAACAACAACCTATTAACTTACCAGTTTAGAAGCAATTAAGTCAGAATGCTCCTTTCCTTAGATTTTAGCTAGCTCACTTTGACGGAAGTCCTCAGTGAGATGGATTATGGTAATAGCCACAGTAATGGGCTCCAGTGCAGCAAAGATGAAGTAGATAGTGCAGGAATGGGTACCATTTCTTTACAAAAAATACACAAAGCTCTACACAAAGTTGTCATGAGCCAGAGTCAATTTTACTGCAACTGACAATAACAATGATTTATCAACAGATATTTGAAATGAAACTATGGTCTTTAAATGGAAAAATAACAATCCATTATAATCCTGTAGTTTCTTACATAAACCTTCCTGTGGAAATACATATTTGAAACAATACAGTAGGCTGGAGGGATTATAAATGAGACATAAAGGTTTTTAAGGAAATTGATCTAGAATAACAATACCCTGAAAATGTTTGTTTTCTGAACTTCATACTGATGTAGAGTGATTATAACTTGTTGGATGGGAATTTTGCTATGGACTCATGAAGCCTAAGTTTAGTTCTGGCATTTTAATTTTGAGAATGAATAGCTCCTAACCTTGTGATCAGCTGACGTTGAAGGTTGAAAGTGACTGGGGGTGGGGTAGGGGGAGGGAATCTTTTCCTAAAGCCTTATAAAAATATCATGACACATGGAGACTAGCATACTTGTTATTCTACCAGATTTCTTCACACCTGCATGCATATAACACATCATTTTAAAAATTCACTAAAAACATTTGAAATTGGATTCATTTTAACTAGGGAAACTGTACCAGAAAAACTGCTAGTTACTAGTGGCCAAAAAGCAAGGCTCTTCCTTACAAGAAACAATTTCTGGAGTTATATGAAAAGCTAATTTTGTTCTTCTTCTTGTTTTATTTATATTAAAAATATTCTACAAATTCCATCAGACTCTATCCTATACAAGACAGTGAATCTAAGTGTCACAGAAGACTGAATTTCTCCAGTATTTCACAGTTACTGAAACACCTGTGCTAAATAGTTTCTGTGTATCAGCTGTGAAAACCCACTGTTCAATAGCCCTCCAAATTTTTCATTTATTCCCAGAGGTGGGGAATTCTGGGGGGGGGGGGTGTCTCACAATGGGTTATTGTAAAACGCCTGAATAATAGAAGTTCAAGGACACCATAATGGATTTTTAAAAAGAAAAATAAAAAAAGCCAGTACCAGCAAATTTCACCTTCACTTCTTATAGACATCCCCTCCTACCTCTTCTAAGATACCGCTTTATCTGGAAATTAATTAAGCAGAAACTAGATGGGCACAAAAATCAAAACGTTTTGAAGCTTAATTAGCAAATGCTTTTTAACTTCACAACAGGTCTTAGCCTTGTTGGTTACATTGTTTCTTAAGATAGGAGAAAGCCAAGCGGTATCATTCTTTGCTTTCTTTCAGAGAGGAAACAAGCATGGAAATTTAAAAATAGATCAAGGGATTCATAGAGGGCAGCTCCCTAGCAACCCAGCTGCATCGCTGGAATGTTAGTATGAGTAGCCTGCATTCCACCAGGTATGTCAGCAAGCCACTCCCACTGACAGCAAGGACATGTTGGAAACAAAAAGGAGTACCACCATGGTGGGCACACAAACAGGAAGCAGAGATCTCTAAGCCAGTGGTATACACCGAACTCAAGTGGTCTTATCCACAGAAGGTATCAGTGCGCCACTTCCAAAGCCTGTGCTCAGCACATTTCCCTTTTGCACTTGCTTGTGCTTTTACGCTTCCTGGGGGATCAGGGTAGGAAATCTCAAAGTCTGGGGAACCCTTGGCCATCGGTGGTCCCTGAGAGGAGGCATTATTTCAAAAGTGTTTGCTGACTGTCAAAAATCATGCTTCTGCCTCCAGTCAATAACAAAGGGGCTGGGGGTTGAAAATAGGGAATAGTTATTGATAATCTTTGTGTCTCAGGCTGTGGAGTTATTTTTTGAGGCACTGATATGAACTGGAGGAGGGGGGAATCCAAAACCACTCTACATGTCACATCACTGCAGCATACAAACACCCTGGAGTGCACAGTGAAAATATCATGGTAAAATATGACATCAAATTGTCTCCCTACGATGATACTATTTCTTATTAAAATAAAGAGGAAAAGGGTATAGAGACTAACAATGCATTTCCTTTTCTCGTTTAGATTTCACACAAAGGAAGTTACCTGGGTGCCTGGGTGTTCAAGATGTTAATACATATCCTTATATCAAAAACAGAATAATTAAGCACTCAATACCAACCCATCACCCGATGTGCTTTTCCTTCTTCCCTCTCCACTTCCTTGCTTGTTCAAAATTATTTTGAAGGAAAATTACTTTATTCAAAACATTTTATGGTCTTTTATTATTATTAATCTCCAAGAGGATGGTCTCAAATAATTAGACATTCAATCATTTTTTTATGGAGGTGCATTGATATCTCTTTCCTTAATTTTTCTTTTTTTAATTTTGGAGCATTTGGTCATAAAAATAACAAAGAACAGTATCATGAACTTTCTCATGTCTCCATCTTTTTTGTTAAGAGATAAACCTTTACAAATGCAGTTGGAATGTCTGTGTTCACTCAGCTACATTGCTTTGTCATGCCCTCGGAGGGGACTGCCAGCCTGAATTTGGTTAAGTGATTCCTGTTCTTTCTTGTTTTTTCTGTCACACCCTCCCTCCTTTCTCACTTCCTTTCACTAGTGTTGTTGAAAATATACTCCATTTTCAACAATTTCTAACTGTGAAACTCAGTGACACTGATCATATTCTTCAAGTGGTGCAATCCTCACTCCTTTTCCAAATTTTCCTCCACTATTAACATAAACTTGCTGCTTTCTCTGTTTTCTATTGACCTTTCAAGTTTTGGTTATCAATGAGATTCTAGATAGGTAATACTCTAAAAGATAGCAATGCTAAAGCAGACCTTTTTTATTAACTTAGTTAAATTTGTCCATGCCAAGAAATGTGCAAAACAGTGACCTGGCCAGCCGACTGTATGGGATCAATATTTGTGTCCATGCCAAAAAATAACTGATCCATCAGAACACAGAAATTATAGAACAATATCATTAAGATATTGTTGTACATCGGGTCGCTATGAGTTGCAGGTGACTCGACGGCACATAACAACAACAACAACAACAACAACAATCATTAAGATCAAAAGTGAGTAAAATATTGCTGAAGATAATTCTGCTGGCGTTAAGAGGAAACCATCTGAAATTCAATATGGATTCAGAAGAAATATAGAACTTGGAATCACTGCTATCATCAAACTGATCTTGGCTAAAACCAGAGAATGCCAGGAAAAGGTATTTTTTTGATGATGCAAAGACATTGACTTTCTAGATCCCTATAGAAGACTGGAAGAGATATATATCTGTTCCCAGTCCTAAAAAGCGTGATCCAACAGAGTATGGAAATAACTAAACAAAATCACTGAGACCATACACAGGATAAATACTGCAGATTAATGAAAAATGACTGTAATATACATAGAAAGAAAACTACTAGAAATACAGGTTGTATTTTGAAGAGATCATAGCACCAGAGACGTCATCCACAATGTCACATGGATCTTGACTGAAAGCAGATAGTACTGGAGGAATATCAATCTGTATTTCATTGACTATGTAAGGGTATTTGACTGTGTAGATAATTTTTTTCAAACTAATCTTGAGAGGAACAGAATCTCAGAACACTTGACTGTACCCATGCAAAACCTATTTGGACCAGAAAGCAATGGTCAGAACATAGCAGGGAAACACTGCATGGTTCAAAATCAGGAAAGGCATGTATCAGGGGAGTATCATGTCTACATACTTTTTCAATCTATATGTACAACAGATTATTCAGGAGATGAAACTTTCTGAGGAGGAATGTGTCATCAGGATTGGAGGAAGACTCATCAACAACTTGTATTATTCAGCTAATACAAACTTTTTGCTGAAACTGAGGAAGACCTGAAGCATTTGCTGCAGAAGGTCAAGAACTGTAGTCTTCAATATGGATTGAAGCTCAACGTCAAGAACACAAAGATTCTCACCACTGGACCAATTGTCAGAATCATGCTATATAGAGGAGATTGAAACAATTTCAGCTTGTTCAGCTCTACAATCAATACTCTAGGCACTAACTGTCAAGAAATTAAAAGATTAATTGCTCTGGGGAAAGTTGCTGTTAAGTGCTAAAGAGAAAAGATGTCAGTCTGAAGAATAAGGTGTGCAAATACTTGCACCAAAAGATAGACAATGACCAAATATGACAGAAGAATTATTGATGCCTTTGAGTTGTGGTGCTAGAGAAGAGTATTGAATACATACCAGATTGTCAAGAGAACAAACAGGTTTATCCTGAAAAGGGTGGAACTAGGCTGCTCTTCAGAGGCAAAGATTTTGAAGCTCCATCTCACATATTTTGAGCATCTCAGGAGGGACTATTCTTTGGAGAAGGACCCTATGCTTGGAAGGCTGGAGAAGCAGAGTAGGAAAAGAAGATCTCAAATGAGATGGATTGACACAGTAATGGGTTAATATGGGTAGGTGTGTTAGAGACAGTAAGTTTGGCTCTGGATAGAGCCAAGTTCAGAGCTGTTGTATATAGGGTTGCTGTAAGTCAACAACACATAACAGCAGCTAAAAGTGAGGAGGACTCGCAGTACATACAGCAGAAAGAAGCTCAAGGAGTGTAGCCTTTAATATAGATTGAATCTAAACATCAAGAAAATGAAAATTGACATCACTGGACTGATAAGTAACATGATGATAGATGGACAAAAGATTGACATTGTCAATGATTTTATCTTACTTGGATCCACAATCAACACCTTTAGTACCAGTGGTCAGGACATCAGGAGATACAGTGCATTACATTATTCTACAGTCAGGGACCTCTCCAAATTATTGTTTTCTTAATGTTGAGATGCAACCTATATTGAAGACTACATTCTTTGATTATTTTAACTTTCTGTAAGTAAGGCGATGCTTTGTTCTATTAAATATAATATTACCAAAAGTCTGAGTCATTTGACAAAAACTTAGGGTATAAAAACAACCACTTGAACGAATATAACACAATTTAATGACATTCTGTTTTCAAGCTATTTAAGAGCCAATATTTCTTTGTAGATATGATTATAAACAATCATCATTGTTGTTGCTATAAGTAAAATATTTTTATTTTGGGGGGCAAATTTGTCACATATGTATATTGTCATTCACCAATATCTCCTAAGAAGCTGTAAGGGGTTATTTTTTGTGGTTTTTGAATGTTTTTTTTATCCTTAATTAACTTGTATTTCTAACTTTTTAGTGAAGCCAGCGAACTGTATGCATTACTTACATAACATGCTCCTCATTGGAATAGACTGATATTCATAATTTTTTCTCATTAAACAGACATGGAAATTGTGGTTCAGAAAATTGAAGCAGCAAGAAATTGCAGGTTTGTCATTCAGAAATACTAGAAATACTATCTGATATCAAAAGGTGTTCTTCAAACTACCACCCTTGATTGCTACCCAATGAATAGAAAGCTCATCCCATCAGTGCCCCAAATATTTTTGGGGTTTTTTATAAAAATATTTATAGAATTTTTTAAAATTTTATTTAATATTTTTTAAATTAATTTTAATGAAGAGTTACAGAGATTTTGGATTTCCATACATTCATTGTTGCATTTTTTTCCCTGTCCACCGTTCCACCCCAGTTCGCACTTCTCTTTGAAATGTAAAAGAAAAATTATTTGATTAGTATAGATTCCCCCCACCCCACCCCAAGTACACTCCACTATGCACCCTTCATTCTTGACTCATGTCATAAACATAATACCCAATCATATATAGTTTTCAAATGATTGTTCTCTCCCTCATCTGTTTCAATGCAGTATACATAATTTATCCAATTTTTCTCAGTCTCACTCCAACCCTGATGTCAGTCTCATTCTACAATGGTGGTATCATGCAGCACCTATCCTTTTGTGGCTGAGATATTTCACTCAGCATAATGTCCTCCAAGGTCACCCATTTTAAATTATATTG
>NW_006399783.1:3828164-3830428 GCF_000299155.1 Elephantulus edwardii | reverse complement strand
AAGGCTGGAGAAGCAGAGTAGGAAAAGAAGATCTCAAATGAGATGGATTGACACAGTAATGGGTTAATATGGGTAGGTGTGTTAGAGACAGTAAGATTGGCTCTGGATAGAGCCAAGTTCAGAGCTGTTGTATATAGGGTTGCTGTAAGTCAACAACACATAACAGAAACAAAAGCAAAAATAAATTATGAAAAACACTATGAAGAAAACATAATTGTTTTGATGTGGAACTTGAACATAAATCACTCGAAACTCAAACTCACTGCCATTAAGTCAGTTTCTAACTCGTAATGGCCCTCATTGGGTTTCTGAGGTTGTAAATTTTAATGAGAGGAGACTGGACATCATTTTCATTTGAGTCTTTGATGTATTTGAACTGCCAAAGATAGGTAACTCCAGAAAGAAGTCATTGTAATAAAGCAAGGGAATATTGTCTGATTCAATATCAGAAAACATGTGCCTTCCTAGTTATAACCCCTCACCATAACTATTCAATCTGCCTGCTGCACAAAATATCCTAAGATTGCTACAACAATGAAGAGATCAACATAGCAGAAATGGCAAGGTTAGTGAGTACTTAGAAATACTTTGGTTTTGTTGGTTTGGTTTTTTTTACAGTAATGGTATCATGCATTTTAGCTGACCCAGTTGCACCTAACACTTATAACATCCTTTGGCTTAAAGAAACCTTAAGGATCTATTTAAGGTTTAAATAGTAAATAAAGCAATAGTTCCAGGATTCTTCCAGCCTCAATGGCTACAAGGATTCTACTTACGAGAGTTCTAACTACTGTTTCTAGTGTTTATTTATTCCTTCATTCTATACTCATATCTCTACCATACATTATATTGTTTTTTATATTCCTAAACATTTGAAAATTATACCGAGATTTACTCATATTACTGCATTTTTCTCATTTACATATTGCCTACTTGAGTAATAACTACAGCAATATACTCAAACATTCAAAGTTGATGAGTTGGCATGTTATTGTTGTTGTAGGCATTTGTTGTTGATGCTATGTACCATAAAGTTGCCATTTGACCCATAGCGACCATAGGGTCCTGTCCTGAACTAGTCTGTTTCTGACCCCTGGTAGGCATTATGAAGCCGATTAAGTTGACTTAGAGCAACTATACGAACAGATCTGACCCTCACCCAATCCTGCACCATCCTCTTGATCTATCGTAGTCACTGGGTCATTTCTTCTCACTGAGGGTCTTTCTCTAGTTCTCTGACCCTCCACCTTTCCCAGCATGATGGCTCTCTCCAAGAACTGCTTCCTCGTGAGTACATGCCCAAATTAAGTGAGGAAAAGTTTCATGATTCTTCCCTCCAAGAAGCACTCTGTATGCGCTTTCTTCAAACAGTTTTGTTCTTTTTGGCAGTCTGCCAACCCTTCAATTCAAAAGCATCAATTCATCGTCTGTCGTCCTTTTTCATTGTCCAACTTTCAGATATATGGGAAGCAATTGAAAATACCATGGCTTATATCAAATGCAAATTAGTCTATTGACTGACATTTTATTTCTTTAGAAATTTGTAGAGGTCCTTGACATTAAATTCCCCATTGCCACATGCTTTTGATTTCTTGTCTGCTGCTACCATGCTTGAAGATATGGATCCAAGCAAAATTAAACCATTGAAAACATCAATCTTTTTCTTTATCTAGGTTGCCTTTTGGCCCAATGATGAGCATTTTTGTTTTCTTTTTTTTATGATATATAACAACAACATTGGATATTTGCTTTATTGGCTATGCAAAACCATTTGACTGTGTGAATCATAACTATGGCTAACATTGAGAAGAATGAGAATCCTGGAGCACTTAACTGTGCTCATGTGAAATTTATACCTAGACCAGGAGGCTGTTGTACAAACAGAGCAAGAAAATACTACATCGTTAAATATTAAGAAAGGTGTGCATCAGGATTATGTCCTCTCTCCATACCTAGTTAGTCTGTAGGCTGAGCAAATTATTCAAGAAGCTTGACTCTATAATGAAGAATATGGCATCAGGATCAAAGGAAGATTCATCGGTAAGCTGCATGATGCCGATGGCACAACCTTACTTGCTAAAAGTGAGGAGGACTCGCAGTACATACAGCAGCAGAAAGAAGCTCAAGGAGTGTAGCCTTCAATATAGATTGAATCTAAACATCAAGAATATGAAAATTGACATCACTGGACTGATAAGTAACATGATGATAGATGGACAAAAGATTGACATTGTCAATGATTTTATCTTACTTGGATCCACAAT
>NW_006399783.1:3818233-3825904 GCF_000299155.1 Elephantulus edwardii | reverse complement strand
GTCCCTCCACCCTCCCAAGCATGATGTCCCTCTCTAAGGACTGGCATTATATTAGCAAAATATAATGGTCCAGAGCCTCATGTTCTTTACACTGTTGTTGTTATGTGCTGCCAATTCACTTGTGGCTTATAGTAACCCTATATATAACAGCTCTGGACCCTTTTCTATCTTGAGCCAATCTCATTGTCTCTGATACACCTACTTCTCCTATTAACCCAGTACCTGAGTCAATTAATCTCATCAGGGTCTTCTTCTCTTGCACTGTCCCTCCACCCTACTATGCATGATGTCCCTCTCCAATGTCTGCTCCTTCCTGGAAACGTGCCCAATGTATGTGAAATGGAGCTTCAAAATACTTGCCTCCAAGGGGCAGCCTGATTTCACTTTTTCCAGGAAAGACCTATTTTTTCTCTTGGTGCTCCATGGTATATACTCTTTTCTAGCACCACAACTCAAAGGCATTAATTAGTCTTCTGTTTTCTTCAGTCATTGTCCAGATCTCTAATGCATAACAAGTAATTGCAAAGACCATGACCTGCATCAGGCACATAGTACTAATGCTTATTATTGTCACTTATATTAAAAACACTCTAGAAATTGAAAATCATTTCATCTTGCTTGGATCAACAACCAATATCCCCAGTATCTGATCAGGAGATAAGGAGACATTGCAGTGAGCAAGTCAGCTGTCAAGTATCATTCCAAAATACTGAAAAGCAATGATGTCAGCCTGTAGACTAAAGTGCACCTGATTCAGCTCCTTCTCTTTTCAATCACATGAAACTCATTTGAGAGGTAGGCAATGAATAAGGATACTAGAAAAGAAATTGTTGCCTATGAATTGTGATACTGGAAAAGTGTGTGATTTAATATCTCATGGGCTGCCAAAAGAACAAAAAGATATGTCTTAAAAATAAATGCAGTCAGAAGGCTTCTTGGAGGCAAAGACCTTCGTCTCTCCTATATTGGGCATGTTTCTAGAAGAGGATATTCCCTGGAAGAGGACATCATGCTTAGAAATATAGAAGGCCTTCGTCTCTCCTATATTGGGCATGTTGCTAGAAGAGGATATTCCCTGGAAGAGGACATCATGCTTAGAAATATAGAAGGCCAGAAAAAGAGAGGAAGATTCTTAATGAGATGGATAAACACAACAATGGGCTCATGTGCGTCAGAGATGATTAAGACGGAATAGGAAAGGACAACGTTAAATCTGTTGTTCATAGAATCAATGAGTTGTGTTTGGCTTGAGGGTACCTAACAATAACATAAAAATATTCCATAGAAAACAGGCTGCTTTTGACTTATAGCAACCTTAAAGATCAGGATACAACTCTCTCACAGAGAGTTGTAAATCTTTGTGTAAACAGGCTGTCATGTATTTCTTCTACACAAAAACCAGTGGGTTCAAACCACCAACTTTTGCTTAGATCAAAGCACTTCATGACTGCAGCACCAAGATTCTTTCCATTTCAGATATAATTGTATAATTTGAAGAAATATGTATTTAACTGCTGTTAAGGTTAATTAGATGTTTATGAATAGGTACATAGTTGTATATGGATGATAGGAAACAAAGGCATAGATTGTCATTTGGATAATTAATAGTATATTCACTGTATTTCAGAGTTTAGAAGAATAGCACCATCAGCATCATTAATCCATTTTTAATGAAATCAAGTAAAGGGACATGCACTTTGTGTTACAGTAATTCACTAAGTTCCAAGTTCAGATTTTCTTAAAGCATGTGTTCTCAATCATTGTCACTGGTACAAAGGAAACCTCACAAATCGTTGACTATACTTACTAAATCATGACATTCATTTTTAAATTTCATTTACAGAAAATATAAAGATAGTTTTTGCTGAAATGTAGTTCATAAATTTCAATTTCCATTTCCCTTAGCATCATCCAGCTATTCTTCAAAACTATTCAGTAAGTATTATTTTCATTATATTTATAAAAAGTAGTTCAAAATTCAACTTACAATATTATTTGGAGGATTTAAAATAGGTTTGAATTGTCATTTATGTTTTTAAGTGCTTAGTTAGAAATGAATTGTTTTGTATAAAACACTTGCTTTCAACAACAAAATAGTCTATCAATTGAATACATTCTAAATGTCTTATTTCAAGGTGCATTTATATAGTGTAAAGCTTTTTTTTTTAAGATACACATTTCTTTTACACTTATGGTGAGAATTATTCTATGAGTTCTTAGGTAATAAGTGGGTTTCCCATCACTCACCCATAATTTTACTGAAATTTGGATATTTCCATGATGCTAGAATGGAACCCATCCCCTGTATTCCAAATACCTGCAGAGTCACCCATGGTGGACAGGTTTCAGCACAGCTTCCTGACTCAGACTGACTATGAATTATAATGACTATTCATTTCTGAAATAACAGGGCTTTGAAAACCTTATGAATGAAGAAGAACATTGTTGGCTATAATGCCTGAATATAAGGTCCTCCAGTTGAAAAGCATTTATAATGCAACTGAGGAAGAATTGCTTCCTCAAAGTAGAGCCTACCATAACGATTTAGATAGAGTAAGAATTTCACCCAATGATAGCCTACCATTTTCTTTATGGCTAGAATAAAAATGAGAGGAAACTAATGTAAGAATAAATTAACAATTAGAACCATGAAATATACAAAATTGGAATCTGAGAAAATTGAGAATTGTAAAAAATGAAATATTGCTATTCCTGTTTTGTGCCATCGAGTTGGAACCAACTCATTGGAGACCTCTAGTGAGTTTCAGAAGCTGTAAGTCACATGAAATTTAGAGTGCTGGTGGCCACCAGTTGCTCTGTAGGAGGACAAGTGGCAATGTATTCTGGTGAGTTTTACAGTCTTAAATCTTATCACAAGAATCAGATTAACTACATTTGTGAGAAAAGTTAGTAGAAGGTTCAAGGTATATAGTAAAAACAAGACCAAGGGCTGACAGTGCAGCAGACTATTAATTACTGATGTGCATTTTAAAATTGAAGCTGAAGAAAATAAAAACAGGTCCACTAGAACCAAAATATGACAATGAGTACACATCACTCTAAAATAAAATCTTTAGCTTACGTTTTAGGTAGCTCTTGTAGTCTTGTGTTTAAGAAGTTGTGCTGCAAACCTGAAGGCATGTGGTTGTAATCCACTAGCTGTCCCACAAGGGAAAGATGGGTAATCTTTTTTCATGTGTTTAACTGCCTTTGAAAATCTAACAGAAGTTCACGTATGGGTCGGTTAAGAATCAATAGTATAGAACAACAACAATGCTATAAGTGTACATTTTATTCACTGAACACTAATGACAGAAGACAAGGCAAGTTGTGGGATGACATCAAGGGTATCTCAACCTTGAAGAAAGCAGAAGGTTATTACAAAGAAAGAGAATCGAAAGGGAAAAAATATGTCACAAGAGACTCTTAAACTTGCATTAGAAGGAAAAGAAACCAAAACAAGGGGAAGCAATGCTAAAATAAGAGAAGTGAATAGAAGATTTCAAAGGGCAGCACAAGAAGACAAAGTGAAATACTACAATGAAATGTACAAGAAGTTGTTGACAGGAAAACAGAAGGGGAAAACTTAGTCTCTTTTTCATTGTAGGAACAATAGAACAAATGTAAAGCTTGAGTTGTAATACTGAAGTATTCTGTGGGCTAAGAATGGAATTGCACAATAAGCATCAAAGAGAAGGTGGGAGGAAAACATAGTCATTGTACCAAGAAGAATTGGCTGACACTGAACTATTTCAGAAAGTAATATGTGATCCAGAGCCAAGGGAAGAAATTAAAGCTGCATTAAAGCAATGGCAAAAAAATAAGGTCCCAAGGATTTATGGAGTACTAGTTGAAGCATTTCAGGAAACAGAAGCAACCCTAGATCTACTCAATAATGTATGCCAACAAATTTCTCCCACTCTGAAAGAAAAAGATGACCCAACAGAGTATGAGAATTATATAACAATATAATGCCACATGCAAGAAAAATCTTGTTGAATATAATAAAAAATTACTCCAACAGAATATCAACAGAGAACTTTCAGAAATTCAAGGTGAATTCAGAAGAAACCATTAAACGAGGGACACCAATGATGTCAGTTGAATCTTCACTGAAAGCAGGGGATACCAAAAGTTTTACTTGTGCTTTATTAATTATGCAAAGGTATTTGACTATGTGGATTGTAACAAATTATAGATAATATTAAGAAGAATAGAAATCCCAGAACACTTGATTGTGCTTATGAAAAACCTGTACATAAACCAAGCTGTTGTTCAAACAGTGTAAGATATTTAGCAGGGTTTGAAATCAAGAACTATGTGCACCAAATTTTTATCTTTTCTCCATAACTATTCAATCGATATCTTAAGCAAATCATTTAAGAAGATGAACTAAAGAAAGAAGAATGTGACATCAGGATTAGAAGAAGACTCATCAATAGCCTGCATTATGCAGATTACACAACCTTGCCTGTAGAAAGTGAAGAAGATTTGAAGCACTTACATAAGACTACCAAACACTTTCATTTTCAATATGGATTATATTTCAAAATCAAGAAAACAAAAATTCCCACCACAGGATCATCATGAGACATGGAGAAAAGATTGAAGTTGTCACAGATTTCATTTTACTTGGATTCAAAATCAACACTTGTTATAGCACTTAAGAAGTCAAAATAGAAGCTGCATTGGGAAAAATTGATACTTAGGACTTTCTTAAAGTTTAAAAAAAACAAGGATGCCTGTTTCAAGGCTAAAGTACACCTGTTCCAAGGTATAGTATTTTCAAATTACTTTCTATGTATCTGAAAGTTGAACAATGAATAAGAATGAAAGAAGAATTGTTGGCTTTGAACTTTAGTGCTGGGGAAAAGTACTGAATCTCCCATATATTAATAAAAGAACAAAAAAATCTGTCTCAGAGGAAGAGGAACCTGAGTTCTCCTTAGAGACAAGCATAGCAAATCTCTATCTTGCATACTTTGTTAGGGAAGGTCAGTTTTTGGAAAAAGACATTACACTGAAAGGTAAAGGGTTAAAGATAAAGACAGTCAGGGATAGAGTTGGACACAGTGACTCCAAAATTGGATAGAGCATTGGGGAGATTATGAAAATGGTGCAGGATAGGGCAAGGTTTAAATTTTTGTTCATAGTGTAACTATTAGGTTTTGTCAACTCCAGTGTCTATCAATCTATCTAGACACGCCCCCCAAACACTAATATAGCATAAAACTTCTTTGGATTTAATAACATAAAGAAATTTACAAAGATAACATCTGACAACTATATGATGTAAAAATGTTTTCAGTCAATTTTATTTCTTAACCTGGAGTATAAAGACCCTCTATACTTCAATCATTGGACTTCTGTAAAATTAGTAACATTGCAGGTAACCTACATGAATGTAATGCTTTTCTAGCTTGGATCTAGAGGTGGTTATGAATTAAAATCATGGCTGGCACTTTTATGATAACCTCTTCCCTGGAAACTTTACTTATTGTATTTGAGAAGCCACACCGTAAGCATAATTTCACTTATTGATGGAAGCCCACACTTCTACTTAAAATACACTCTGTGCTTAAGAAGATATACAGCTGCAAAAATATAAATTATAAATGTTATTTTTGTGGCTCATGAAAAAAACTACTTCTGTAGTACATCACTGAATCAAAATTTGGTAAATGTACTAAATATGGACAAGTTATAGCACTTTGACCTCTATTAACATATATTGGGAAATTTCATCATTTGATGAAATACGTAATTTCTCCACCAGATGCTCTGCTGGAGAAGGAGGGGGCAATCTCTTCCTGTACCAGTCAGATCTGATTTGACAGTACACGTAAAAATAATACAATAAAAATACAAAGAAAAAAATTTTAAAATAAAAGAAATATGTAATTTCTTACAATGACTGTTTCTTCAAATTTTTATCTGTGTGCCTTTTTAGAGCATTTATTGGCATATGTTGTTGTTGTTGTTATGTGCCGTCGAGTTGTTTGCGACTCATAGCAACCCTATGTACAACAGCCCTAAACTCTGCTCTGTCCTGTGCCAATCGCACCGTCTCTGACACACCCATCCCGATTATCCCAGTCACTGAATCAATCGACCTCATAGAGGGCCTTCCTCTCCTACGCTGTCCCTCCACCCTCCCAAGCATGATGTCTCCTTACAACATGTCCAAAGTATGTTAGATGGAGCCTCAGAATCCTTGTCTCCCAGGAGCCACCTGGTTTAACCCTTTCCAGAATGAATCTGTTCATTTTCCTAGCAGTCCATGGAACTCCCAATACTCTTCTCCAGCACCAAAGCTCAAAGGCATCAAGTCTCCTTCTATCCTCTCTAGTCATTGTCCAACTCTCTGATGCATAACAAGTGATTGCAAAGACTATGGCCTGTATCAGACGCACCTTAGTCTCCAGAGAGACACCATTGCTCTCCTTTTTACTCATTTTTCTTTCAGTGTTAGTACTTCATACTGAATATATATATTACTTTTAGCACGGGCACCTTGATTACATTTTTTTATTTATTTTGTGGAGTGCAGTAATCTCATTAAGTCACTTTTAGTTTGTAGAAGTTTCTCCTTGAAGGCTCGGATTTTGAAGCTCTGCCTCACATACTTTGAACACATGGCCAGGAGAGACTAGGCCTTGGAGAAGGACATCATGCTCAGAAGGGTGGACGGACTACATCGAGAAAGAGACCCCACATGAGATATATTGATACAGTATCTGGGGCAATGGGGGTTGTTGTTGTTGTTGTTGTTGATTGCTGTCAAGTTGATGTTGACTCATAGTGCCTCTTTAAAAAAAAAAAAGAAAGAAAAGACCTAATGCCTTTCCATACCTATTGTCATTTCTTCACATTCATAGAGTTTCCAGAAGCATGTGGTTTCGGAAGTGGATGCCAAACCTGTTTTACAACTGGGAGCGCTACCAAACACTGTCCAGGATGGGAAATCATTATGGTATTTGATATCCAATGTCACAAGGTTCAGCATCACAGCAAACCCAGGTTACTTCATGCAGCACATTGACAAAGAGTGATGTGCAAAGTGGAAGAATGATTCTCCAGAGCATTAGTCTCATTTATCAGTGGCTAAGTATTGTCAAGTCAAATACAACTCAGAGTTAATCTTTGCACAAAAGACTTGAACTCTGTTCTATAATTAACATTATTTCTGTACATTTATAGAGCTTAGAGAGTTTGTAGAGTTTCCAGAGGCATCTACTTTAGGAAGTGGAAGCCACTCCTTCTTTCTGACACGGATCAATCTTGAAACTCATACAAACATTGTACATAATGGGACACCAGTATAGTATTTGACACAACTATGTAAGTTGTTCAGGATAGCAAATAGACAAATGATTTCTGTGTCTTTTATAGGATATTCATTCTAGACTGCCAACAAGACAAGATTACCATCGAGATGCTAGCTAACCGCCAACTCCTAGAGGGGAGGGAGATTCCAAGGCTCCAGGCCCCAGGCCAGCCCACAGACCCCTTGCCTCATTATTGATTTTAAAAGCAAGCAAACTCGCAGGCCTCCACCTTTAATCGAAGGCTGAAGAGCCACCATCTTTTGGGGGCTGGTGTGTCAGAATTCATTACAGAAAAGCTAGGAACAAAACTAGAAGTCCTAATCCACAACATAAACAGTCTTCC
>NW_006399783.1:3789185-3816223 GCF_000299155.1 Elephantulus edwardii | reverse complement strand
GGCATAATGATTACCCATGGTGTAGTGTTTGGTGGAGCTCTCAGTTTGGAAGCAGGAGTGGCATTCACTTCCTAAACAACAAGCCTCTGGAAAATCTACGAACTTTGAGAAATTACAATTGTTATAGAAAGGCTTCAAGTCTTTCATTTCATAGGGCTGCTATGAGTTGTGCTCGACTTGATGGCAACAACAACTACTACAGTAAAATCAAAAACTGTGTAATAAAACCTGCATTGCTTATAAAACGGATACAAAGTACTACAAAGATACCAATTGCATGCAGATAAAAGAGTAGAATACTTTCAACAATACCTCATCATTGTGGAGGTCCTCCTCTTGCCATAGGATAGTTATTTCTATTATGTACTGTTGAGAAGAATTTCCTGAAATAACATATGAACAAGAGCCTATGGTGATGAGGGAGGAAGTTCAAATTGCTCTGAAGGAACTGGCAAAAAATAAGGCTCCAGGAGTTGATGGCATACCAATTGACATATTTCAACAAACAGACATTGCCCTGGATGTGCTCACTAAATTGTGCCAAGAAATCTGGAGGGTAGCCAGCTGGCCAATTGACTGGAAAAGATCGATATTTGTTCCCATTCCAAAGAAAGGTGACCCAACAGAGTGCAGAAATTATCGAACAATATCATTAATATCACATGCAAGCAAGATTCTGCTGAAAATTATCCAAAAACATTTGGAACAATATGTCAACAGAGAACTGCCAGATGTGCAGACTGGATTTAGAAGAGGTCGTGGTACTAAGGATATTATAGCTAATATTAGATGGATCTTGGTAAAAAGCAAAGAATACCAGAAGAATGTCTATCTGTGCTTCATTGACTTTGCAAAGGCTTTTGACTGTGTGGATCATAACAAGCTGTGGCTGACTCTGAGAAGAATGGGAATCCAAGAACATTTGATTGTGCTAATACAAAACCTATACTTGGACCAAGAGGCAGTCATCAGAACAGAGCAAGGAGACACTACATTGTTCAAAATCAAGAAGGGGTTCCGTCAGGGGTGTATTCTGTCTCCATACCTTTTCAATCTGTATGCAGAACAGACCATCTGAGACACTGGGCTGTATGAGGAAGAATGTAGCATCAGGATTGGGGGAAGAATCATCAACAACCTGCGTTATGCAGATGACACAACCCTGCTTGCTGAAACTGAGGAGGACCTAAAGGGCTTTCTGCAGAAAGTCAAGGACTGCAGTCTCCTATATGGATTGAAGCTCAACATCAAGAAAACAAAGATTCTCACCACTGGGCCAAGTGGCAGCATCAGTACGGATGGTGAAGAGATTGAGATAGTTATCCGTTTTAGTTTGTTTGGCTCCACTGTCAACACTCTTGGTAACAGCAGACAGGAAATCACGAGATGAATTGCATTGGGAAAGTCAGCTGTGAAGGTCCTCTCAAGAGTACTGAAGAGCAACGATGTCAGGCTGGAGACTAAGGGTGTGCCTGATCTAGACTAGAGTCTTCGCAATTGCATGCTATGTATCAGAAAGCTGGGCAGTGAATAGGGATGATAGAAAAAGAATTGATGCCTTTGAGCTGTGGTGCTGAAGAAGAGTGTTGAATCTACCATGGACTGCTAGGAGAACAAACAGGTTTGTCCTGGAGAAGGTGAAGCCAGAATGCTCCTTGGAGTCAAGGATTCTGAATCTTCATCTGACATACTTTGGGCATGTTACTGGTCCTTGGAGGAAGGACTGGTCCTTGCAGAGGGACATCATGTTTGGTAGGCTGGAGGGGCGGCGAAGGAGAGGAAGACATTCGATGGGATTGATATGTGACTGGAGTGGTGGGAATGAATGTGTTTGAGATGTCTAGGTTGGCACGGATAGAGTAGCATTTAGAGCTCTTGTACATAGGGTCAGTATGAGTTGCAAGCGACTCAATGGCATAAAACAACAACAACTGGTGAGTTGGAACCAACTAATATATAACCTCCCAGCAGGTTTTCAGAGGCAGTAAATAGCAAGGGAGGAGACTATCAATCTTTCTCCCATGAAGCAAACTGATAGATTTGAGCCACTTGTCTCCAGGTTGGCAGTACAGCTCCTAACCACTACACGACTATAACTCTCTTTCCGAGAATAGCTTATATCAATTTAGTATATAAAACTAATTAATGTTTGTATTTGCCTTCAATATCTTGGAGGACCTGCAAGCCCATTTATATGTGATTGTGGTAAGTTCCATACGTAGAACTAGGGGTTCAAGTTCAAGTTGAACATAATTTTCACATTCAACAAGTACTCATTCAGTATCCAAGCCATGTAAGGCAGTATGCTAATCATTAGGGACACCCTTACTTGTAATGTGAAAATGGATCTGTTTTCATAGAATTTACCACCTATTGGGTGAAGAGACAGTTAAAAGACAAATACATGTATTTTTACAAATGAGGATAAGTTACCATATGTAAATGAGAACATTTAAATGCTGTGGTTAAAGAAGAATTCTCTCAGGAGACCTGCACAATGAGAAGATGACATTGTGAAAAGTTAGAAGAAAAGGGCTCTCACAATCAGATAATTATACCAGATCCTCAACACAAGAGGAAGAGTCTCAACAAAGAAGAATTGATGCAATGGCTACAATTATTGGCTTGAGCTCGGCAGGGAGGATGATGCAGGATTGAGCAATGGTTAGCTCTGTTGTACACTGAATCTCTGTGAGTTAGAATCTATTTGATGCTATCTAAAAACATAGTGGGTGAGGGGGAAAACCAATACCAATCTCTATGGGGCATTATTTTAGAAGTCGTGAAACTTTATAACAGGAGAATTTCTGGGGGCCAATAGAAAGGTGCAATGATAACTGTTAAAAGAAATATCTACTAATTATTGACAAGTTATGATTTCAGTTTGAGCACTAAGGTGCACCTGATTCAGAAGATGGTCTTTTCAGTTACTTTTTGTGCATCTGATAGCTGGACACTAAAAAGAATGGTGAAAGAATAATTGATGCCTTTGAACTGTGGTGTTGGAAAAGATTATTGAGCATCCCATGGACTGCCAAGGAAACAAACCAAAATGTCTTGGAGAAGGTGAATGGAACCTTGTTAGAGCCAAAGATGAAGAAGCTTTGCCTCACATTCTTTGGGTATGTTGCTATAAGAGATAATTTCTTCATGAGGGACATCATACTTAGAATGGTAGAGGGATGGTTACGGAAAGAAAGATTCTCAACAAGGTAGATTGACTGCAACATGTGTCAGAGATTGTAAAAGTGTCACAGGATAGGACAGGGTTCAGATCTGTTCATAGGGTTGCTATGAGTAGAACCTGACTCAACAGCTCCTAAATATAGCAACGACAGCAGCAAAGGAAATCTCTCAAGTAAGAGCACTAGAAATGCATCTGTAGCTGTACAGAAAACACAAAGAAGGATAAAATATGGAAGTTATATAATTGCTGCAAAGACTATTGCAGAAGCTCTTGAGGATTGACTTAGGAACTCTTAGACTAGTTGGATCAGTTTTGGTGTAAAAAGGATAAAAACTGATTTAAATAGAAGTTTATGGATATCAGATGTTTGCTAGTTATTGGTATCACTGTATTTGATAACAGGTTAACTTGGTATTGAATACCAGCTCTGTCATTTAGTACATGAACAGCCTTAATAATTTGTTTCATCTCTCTGAGTGCCAGTTTTTAAAACAAGAGTAAGATTCTCAACAAAGATAAATTGATGCAAAGGCTGCAATTATTGGCTTGATCTTGGCAGAAACTAACAAACAAAACAAAATACTATCATCCTGGATAGATCGTGTTCTAAAGGTGTAGCTCTAGATTGAACAATGCTTCCCAAATGTATTTCTTGAAATCCTAATTCTGTTCCTGTTAAATCTACCCTATACAAAAATAAGGTTTTTGTTATGTTAACAAGGACACACTAGCATAAAGTAGATCCTAATCTAAATTAATTTGAGTAACAAGAGAGATATACATACAGTTACACTCAGAAGAAAGCTAGATGTCAAGGAATTACAAGGATTGGCACAGGCTGCTGGCACAGAATCTAGGAGAAAAGGCTCACAGAAGGAGAAAAGAATCAACATGGTTGAACCTTTGCTTTTTGGAACTGGGAGAAAAAAAATTATTTTTGAAATCATATATGTACTATTTTACAATGAATCATACACTTCTGATATTTCTGTTACTACAGCATAGATAACTAAGATAGTTTTGATTAAATAATGTGTCAAGTATTATACTTAGCACAGTTATTGGAACATATAAAGCTCTGATTCACTTTAGAAATCAGCAATATTATTGCATGGGTAATATAAAACATATTTTGTCACTTAGAGACTGAGAAATAGCATCTATCTAAGTGAAGAAACTCATTCTCCCAGTGTTAACACTTTATTTGTGCAAGTTTAAAGACAATGTATTGAAGACTGAGTCATCCCTTTTGCAAATGGAATTTTATCATCATAGAACAAACATATCAACTCAGCAGAGAGAAAAGCATACCCACTGATACCACATAGGATTTATTAACTGACTTTCTGTCCTAATTCACTGATGCATTAATGAATGGTTAATTTAATTCATCTTTCATATCGTGATGATAGATACCATTGACCTTTGCTGCGTCTTTGAGTGATAGTGTTGAACAACTGTGTAAAGATGATAGACATAGAGAATAGGCAAGAGTTACATAAAGAGATATTTACCCACACAATTGCATTTTAAAGGACTCAAATTGCCCTTGACTCTGAATTGTTCTTCCTCTGTGTTGCCACCATGCCTAAAATTACACCATGGATTTTCATCCTTCCAACTTTGTTAGTCTTCAACACTTTATCATCTGTGAGATGTACTAGAAGTTTCAGAAGAAACTTTCATAGGAAATTACTTAGAATCTAGCTGACTAAGAAAAAGATATTATTATCTATAGAAATGGAAAAGAAGGACTGAAGTGACAGGGAGACCAAGGAATAATACAAACCTTCTAATTTTTCTATTTTCCCATTTAGGAGAAAATTAAGAGTGCTAGGGAGTTCTCAAATTTTCCAACTCTCTGATACATTCTGTTATCTGCATGTGTTCTGTTGTACATAGGGTTTTCAGAGGCCTACTATTTCAGAAGTAGATGGCCAATCCTTCTTCCTAGTCTGTCTTAATCTGAAAGTTCAGATTGGAGAAGTATCAGACAGACCAGCATGAGCTGTGGTGCTGGAGAAGAGTATTGAGAGTACCATGGACTGCTAGTAAAACAAACAGATTCATTCTGGAAAGGGTTAAACTGGGTGGCTCTTTGGAGGCAAGGATTCTGAGGTTCAGTCTAACATACTTTGGACATGTTGTAAGGAGAGACTAGTCCTTGGAGAAGGACATCATGCTGGGGAGGGTGGAGGGACAGCGCAGGAGGGGAAGGCCCTCTATGAGGTGGATTGATTCAGTGACTGGCGTAATCGGGATGGGAGTGTCAGAGACAGTGTGATTGGCACAAGACAGAGTAGATTTTAGGGCTGTTGCATATAGGATCGCTATGAGTTGCAAGCGACTCGACAGCACATAAGAACAACAGGGAGCTCTGGTGGCATAGTGGCAAGAAGCTGCACTGCAATCCCTAAGGCACCTGGTTTGAGGTTACCCTCGAACCTTCTTCACAGAAAAACAATGGGCACTCTCTTCCCATGCGATTAACTGTCTCTGAAAACCGACTGGAGGGTCTGTTATACACAACAACAACAACAGTAATGCTCTAGGGTTTTTATTACACCAAAATTTTTGCTACAGTTTCATTTAAAGTAATCTTACTTTAACTATAGTAATTATATTGGTGGTTGTTGGTGAGTACCAATGAGTTGGAACTGACTCATATCTGACCCTCTAGTGGATTTTAAGAGGCATTTAATCACACTGCAGGAGATTGTTCATCCTCCTCCTTCAGAGCAGCAGGTGGATTCAAATTATATGCTTTCGGGATTGTAATGCAGTTTCTTACTGCAAGGCCACCTGCACATAGAGGTTCCCAGGAACCCTTGATTCCCTGACAAACTCAAACTCATTGCTCTCTAGTTGAAATCAACTCTTAAGTGACCATCTATCAAGTTTTCAGAGGAGATTGTCCTCCTTTTCCACCAGTAGCTACCGGTGAATTGTAACTACAGGAGAGGTGCTGCCTTTAGATTAGGAGCACAACTCTTGACAGACTAAGCCTCTAGAGCTTTCCTTAGAGCAGCTTAAAATGTATTGGTCATTTGTAAAGAATTCAAATAATGTGGAATAGTCTGGATTGCTATTTTGAATATATATCTCTTTAGCCTTTCTCTCCCCATCCCCCCCGCCTCAAAAAATGGTGGCTTATATATAACAAAGAAGTCCTTCTTATAAGAAAAGTTTACAGATTACTCCTGGGCCTCCACAAGAAAAAAAAAAAAACCCTAATAATCCAATTACAAAATGGGCAAAAGACATGGAAAGAATTTTCACAGAGGAAGATATTCGAATGACAGACAGACACATGAATAAATGCTCCAAATCACTGGAAATAAGAGAGATGCAAGTCAAAACCACAATGAGACACCATCTCACCCCAGTAACAGTGGCAAAGTTTAGCAGGGCAGCAAGTAATAAATGTTGAAGATGATATGGCAAGAAAGGAACTCCTATACATTGTTGGTGGATTGTACAATGGTACCATTCTGGAAGGCAGTTTGGTGCTTCCTCAAAATGCTAAATAGGAAATTCCACATTACCCAGCTATTCCACTATTTGGAATATATCCTGAGAAAATGAGAACTGAGGCACAAACTGAAATTTGTACACCAATGTTCATAGCAGCATTATTCACCATTGCAAGAACATGGAAACAGCCCAACTGTCCAACCAAAAATGAGTGGATTGAAAAATTATGGTACATTCACACAATGGAATACTACGCAGCACACAGGAACAATGATTTTTATAAATTATCCTCTAACTTGGGAGAGACTGGAGCATTATCCTGAGTGAATTAGCTCAGTCCCACAAGGATAAATATTGTATAAGATTGTTATTTGTAGAATGAGTATAAGGATCCAAGAGGGGTGGGAGAGGCTGGAAGCAGAGGGATGTGAATATGTGGGGGTGGGGAGGAGGGATTAATTATTGGTTGTACAATTTGATGGGGGCAGGGTGAGAGAATTGAAATAATTCGTTCTTAAAAACAATGTATTCATACAGCACAGGAGAGGTAGACCCTCGATAAGATGGATTGATTCAGTCACTGATAATCTGGATAAGTGTGTCAGAGACAATATCATTGGCAAGCAATAGAGCAGGGTTTAGGACTGTTGTAATAGGGTTGCTATGAGTTGCAAGCGACTCAGCAGCACATAACAACAATTACAACAGTAGAAAATTAAAAAAAAAACAACACACCAAACACCAAAAACCCCAAACCAACCAAAACACAAAAAAGTCTGAATGGTAGAGTGTATTCTGAGTTGATTTGCTAACCAAAAGACCAGCAGGTAGAATCTTCCATAAGCTTCACAGAAGAAGGTTGAGATAAATTTATCTCCTCTAAGATTTAAAATCTAGAGAAATCCAATAGAAAGTTGCCATGACTTAAAATCAACTTAAAGGCAGTTGGTGGTTATTTGTTGTTAGCATTCCATAGACTCATTTAAAAGGTAAAAGTAACAGTTCTCAGTTCATCACAATTACAGGAAGAATAGTAAGCCATAATTACAGAATATGATTCTTTTCCACTAAATGAAGCAGCTATAAAATTCCACCCAAGACTATGAGGGAGTAAAGAAAATACAGTCTTTTGTAGCATTCATTAGGTTACCTATTCAGTGATCTATTAAATTCTAAAATTCAGCACACGTAGTAGTATGCTTTCCTTTAGACAGTAATGGTTCATCTGAATAGGAAGAACCAACACTACAAATTTCAAGGACCATGTTATGTACTGTAGGAGTTCCTGCGAGGCTGCCATGATTATCACTAATACTTCAATGTTAAACAAACTGGCTGCAGGGCCAGATAAGATGGAGTAAACATACTCAATGCTATCTCTCAGACTGATGGCAGCTACAAAACCTGAACAGAATATACAAAGCAATGATTTGAGGACTCTGAAAAGTAAAGTGCATCCAGCAGATTCATGAAGACAATAAGAATTCAAAGCATCACTACACTGGCAATGAGTTTACTTTTCTTTTTCCTTTTGGTATCTCACAACATGCTTTCAGTAGGTATACTCTGAAATGCAAAAGTGAGCAATGAGGTACAAGGTAGCATGTAGGGTGTTTCCACTTGTTTGGGCTGAAGGAGTGAAGAAAGTAATCTCTCCTGGAAAGAAGAACAAAAATGACCCTCTTTCTTCCTTCTCTTAAACTTTCTGATTTTTAATATATATGGGCTCTTTGAGGAGAAATGTGGCATCAGGATTAGAGGAAGATTCATCAACAATCTGTGTTATGCAGATGACACAAGCCTGCTTGCTGAAACTGAGGAGGAGCTGAAACACTTGCTGCAGATGGTCAAGGACTGCAGACTTCAATATGGATTGAGGCTCGATATCAAGAAAACAAAGATTCTCACCACTGAGCCAACTGGCAGCATTGTGATGGATGGTGAAGGGATTGAGATTGTAAACGTTTTCATTTTCTTGGTTTCACAATCAACCAGCAGCCAGGAAATTAAAAGATGTGGATTGGGAAAGTCTGCTGTCAGAGACCTCTCCAAAGTACTGAAGATGATGTCAGTCTAGAGACTAAGGTGCGCCTAATACAGGCCATGATCTTTGCAATGACTTGCTATCCATCAGAGAGCTGGACAATTACTAGGGATGAGAGAAGAATTGATGCTTTTTAGCTGTGCTGTTGGAGAAGAGTATTGAATATACCATGGACTGCTAAGAGAATGAACAGGTTTGACCTGGAGAGGGTAAAGCCAGGCTGCTCCTTGGAGGCAAGGATTCTCAAGCTTTGTCTGACATTCTATGGACATGTTGCAATGAGGGACCAGTCCATGGAGAGGGACATCATGCTTGGGAGAGTGGAGGGACAGCTCAGGAGAGGAAGACCCTCGATCAGATGGATTGATTCAGTGACTGGGATAATGGCAGCAGGTGTGTCAGAGACAGTGAGATTGGCAAAGAATAGAGCCGGCTTTAGGTCTCTTGTACATAGGGTTGCTATGAGTCACAGGTGACTTGACAGCACATTACGACAACAACAAATACATATTATACGTCAGATACCAAGAACTCTGTATTAGCATCAGTAGCAGAAATAAGAAACAATAGGAGCCAAAATCTACTTAGTTATGGGTTCAAGACAGTGTAAAGAACCCCACACTTGTCTTTTCTGTCTTCTCATACCTTAGCTTTGGATTAAGCCAATCCTATCAAAGTGCAGTTGAGCAGTGTTACCAGAGTTCCAGCATTCTGAAGGGAGAACCAAGAAGGGAGTTCTAGCAAAATGAAATCACAGTGGAGACTGTGAAGAAGCAACTCCATATCATTTTTCATGGATTTTCTTAAAAAAATCGGATCGATTTACCTCTAGATCTTGCATGAATGTACCTCATTCTAGTTCTCATATTAAAACATTTTGATACATGAACTAACAAAAAGATCATTGGATGTATAGCATAATGGCCACAATGTGGCATACAGATTGAATGGATCTGAATAGCTTTGCAGAAATTGAACATTAAAGTAGCCTATTGACCATGGTCACCACAGGGTATTTTGCCACCACCAGCAGCTAGGATAGAAACTACCAAACCAAAATTATAAGCCTTTTCCATATGATTTGAATGATTTTAAACTATTTGCACACAGTTTCAATGCACAAGGTTAAAAATGTCCAAGAATTAAACCAAAATTGCCAACCATAATAAGAACCAGGGATATCTCAATTTATTTGGGGAAATATGAATCCAATATAATTTGATAATTATTGAACAATACCATTCATATGACTTGCAAGCAAAATGCTGCTAAAGATAAAAAATGGCTAGAAAAGTACACAGAGCACTGTCAGACATTCAAGCTGGATTTAGAAGAAGCTATAGCACCAGAGATATAATTGCTGATGTCAGATAGATCCTGGATGAAAGCAGAGAATGTCAATTTGTGCTTTATTTATTATGCAAACCATTGGACTACATGGATAATAATAAATTATGGCTAATATTGGGAATAATGAGAATACCTGAACACTTGATCATGCTCATGCAAAACCTGTACCTAGAACAAGAGGTTGTTGTATGAAAAGAGCAAGCGATTACAGTATGGCTTAAAATTAAAAAGGTGTTGTAAGGATTTAATCCTTTCTCCATGCCTAATTAACCCAAATGCTGAGCAAATTATTTAAGAAGCTAGACTCTATGAAGAAAAATGTGGCATCAGGATTGGAGGAAGACCCACAAGCAACCTGGGTTATGCAAATGACACAACCATGCTTGCTGAATGGGAGGAGAACTTGAAGAACTTGCTGCAGAAGGTTAAACAGCACAGCCTTCCATTTTATGGGCTCCATCTTTACATCAAGAAAACAAAGATTTTCTCCACTGAAGCAACATCATGATGGACAGAGAAAAGATTAACTTTATCACATTTGGATCCATAATCAATATACTTGGTCTAGCAGCCATGAGATCAGGAGACATATTGCACTGGGAAAGTCTAGAGTTAGGGAACTTTACAAATTATTGAGGAGTAATGATGTCACTTTGAGGACAAAACTGCACCTGATTCAAGCCATTGTCTTTACTGTTACTTGCTATGTATCTGAGAGCTTGACAATGGATAAGGGTGACAGAAGAAGAATTGCTGCCTTTGAGCTATGGTGTTGAAGAAGAGTTCTGAAAATTCGATGTTGTTGTTGTTGTTGTTATGTGCTATCAGGTTGTCTGCAACTCATAGTGACCCTACGTACAATTGCCTTACATCTTGCTCTATCCTGCACCAATCTTATTGTCTGTGACACACCTACCCCCATTACAATCACTGAATCAGTCCATCTCATGGAGGGTCTTCATCTCTTGTGCTGCCCTTCCACCCTCCTAAGCATGACATCCCTCTCCAAAGAATGGTCTTGCCTTGCAACATATGTCTTGAAGAAGGTGCAGCCAGAGTGCTCCTTGGAGGCACAGATATTGAAGCTTTATTTCATATACTTTAAGCATGTTGTTAAGAGAAGTTACCCTTTGGAGAAAATGTCATGCTTAGACAGATGAAGGAGCAGGGAAAGAGCAGAAGACTCTGAAGCAAGTGGGTTGATAGAGTGACTGAGGCAATGGGATTGAGTGTGTCAGAGATTGTGAGGATGGCACAAGATAGGAGTGTGGTCAGATCTGTTGTTCACAGCATCTCTATGAGTAGTACTTGAATTGACTGCACCTAACAACAACAACAAAAACAACCATCATTCAGATAAAAGAAGTATGGGAATTATTTGATAAATACCATAAAATTTAGAAAAGATTTTTTAAAAGACTTTTGCAAACACAATTGTAAAGACTATAAAACCACAAGATCCCTTCAAAGAAACATCCATGCATGGGCTACACAGTAGAATAGAGATGGAAGAAGAAATAATCAGTGAATCTAAAGGTTGAAACAGAAAGATTATCCAACAAAGAGGAAACACATTTTAAACAACTTTTCTAAACAACAAAGAAAAACTTCTGTAAACAACAAAGATAAAAAAAGGTAGAGTAAAACTAAAAACAGCAATATGTGGGACAAAACTAAATACCCATTGTTGTGGTAGAAAATCAGAGGAAGCAGTGAGAGAGGGGAAAAAACATACAACGAAATAATGGCTAAAACCTTTTTAATTTGGAAAAGGCATAAGCCTTAACATTCAAACAGTTCTGTGAGTGTCGAACTTGGCAAACACTAAGAAACCATGCAGGGGAAAAAACAAACAAATTAAAAAACCAAACAAAAAACAAACAAACAAACAAACAAAAACAACATGGAAAATTAAATAGCTGAACACTCCAGTAAAGAAAAAAGTCTTTCAAAAGTAGAACATCAACTACAGGCAAACAATGATATCAAAGACTGAGGACATTTCATTAGAAATCAGGAAGGCCAACTCAAAAGTGATAAGTGATTTTTAAAGTGTTGAAAGAAAAGTTCTGTCAATCCAGAATTCTGCATCTCAAATATCCAGTGAAAGAGATACATAAAGTCCAAAAAAGGAAATGAATGAAAGAAAACAAAGAGAATTTATTACTAAGAAATCTGCTCTAAAGTTAAACTCATAGTTAGAAAAAGCAAATCAAGTTTCATTTCCTCTTTCTAATTTATTTTACCTTTTGAATATAACAAAAATCTATAAATCTGAAGAACTCAGGTCTTCATGCAGTCTCATATGGTACTGCTGCTGTTGTTTGGTGCTGTCATTTCTCACCGCATCATCCTTATGGACACAAATTTGTTTACAGTATTGATACTGTTGTTTTGTGTTTATTTTTTTTCTTATATTGGACATGTAAAGTCTACAGGCTTTTTGTTTTCCTTTGTTGTTTTCATCTTTCTTCTGACACTAAATTTTTGTAATTTAATCATAATTACAAAAAGTTCAGAGTTATCCTTAAAATAAGTTTTATAGGGAAAGACCAAAATAATTGTAGGGAACTTAAGGGCCCTCCCACATTCAAAATCCCACTCATCTCACTCCATTGCCATTTTATGGATTCCAACTCACGATGACGCTTCATTGGGTTTTGAAAGCTCTCAGTCTTTTAGAGGAAATTGCTCATCATTCTCTTGTGAAGCAGCTCATGTATTCAAACCACTGACATTTTGGTTAGCAAGCCAAAACGTAACTCCCAACGCTACCACAGCTCATTTCTCAAACCTATCAGAGTTCCATTATTCTTTCAGCTCTCAGTGATGGAAAAATATAGAGAATCTTTCAGTCAAGGTCTAGGTCTGATTTTCTTTCAGTTATACTGCTAGTTTTATGGGTACACATTTTCTTGGATGTCTTTAACAAAGATAAAAATCTTGAGATATTTTAATTTATTCCTAACACTGATACAATAACTTTGGAAAGTTTAATAGCCATGAGTTGGACCTCTGCTAGACTAACAGTTCTAGAAAACTGAAGTCCCCAACAACAAGCTAAATTTCTGTAATGGCAGTGTTCTTGACAAATTCATTTACCACTTAGGATGATTTTATTCATTTTAAGAGCACATCAAGTATAAAAATATGTTATTTTTTTATCCCCTTAAGTCTGCTTAAGAATTTCTTCCCCATCTGCTTTTATTCCTTGTTTTAGTTTAAAAAGGAAGGGCTGCCTAAACGTAGTAGTAGATCAATAGACAGCAGGATGCAAGTATGCATTCATTATCTTGTTAAAGTCTTGTTTCCTGCTAGCCAGTATGGGCCAACTAAGCCTTCTTTTGGCTATGAGGACATTTGATAGCTGAGATGTCTGAAAGGCTTTACTGATAGAGGGGTTGCATTGATGAAAGGCAAAGAAAGTCACTATTTACCACAAAAGCTACTGCCTTTCTTTGCACTCATTCTGTTCTTGTGGCTGTCAGTTGTCATCCAGTCAATTCTGAGTCATGATGATCTCACGTGAGCCAAGTATAACTGTGATGCATGGAGTTTCCAGATTTGCACACTTTTAGAAGCAGATCACCAGGCCTGTCTTCCAAACCATGCCTGGGCAGGTTCCAACTTGTAATCTTGGAACTAGTTCTGGTGGTGTATTGCAAAATGTATCAAGCTTCTTACTGAGAGGTCAACAATTTTAATCTACCAGACACTCTGAAGGAGAAAAACGGACAGTCTTCTCCTGTAAAGATTTACAGCCTCAAAATTGAAAATGGAGGATCCATATGCGTCAGAACTGGTGCACTGGCAATGGCAGGCAGACGCTTAGCCATTTGTGGCAATGAGACTCCTGTCGAGGAGGGTAGACAATAGGTGACTATCCTCTTGCATGTTAAACATGTAATTAAAATTCTCTAGTTCAGCACAGAAAATCTTAGCTAGATGAAGCAACGAGAAATGAACACATAAATAGATATTGAGATTTCATTGCTTTCTAACAAAACTGAAGAGTCGGCTGTTTCACTTCAGAAAGGTTTATAATGGCAAAGACCTTTTGGAGTGGTTTAAAACTGTTTATTATAATCCTGCTGATGGGTGCTACATTTCTCTACCAGCAGCATCACAAAACGGGCTGCCCTCTCGATGAATTGTCAGGGTCCAGAAAGGAGGGTTAAGCAGAGCCCAAAACATTCTAAGCAGGATGTGGGGAGCTGGATTGCTGGTATTGGTTTGCTTGGCATCTCTCAGTAGTAAAAAAAAAAGTCTTTTAGCTCTAGTCTCAGATCAAGTGGGAAATTACAAACACATTAATGCCCTCCAGTCAAATATTTGCCAAGATAACAGATGGCCAATACCACTAAGTAACCTTGATCTTGCGGTCACCTGCCCTGTCAATCAGACCCAGGATCTCTTCTCTGGGGAAAACATTGTCTTCTGTGCAACACAGCATGTCTAACCATCACTGCAGATTTAATAAAACACATAGTCCATGCAGCAAATATGGCACAGCATTTTCCCTCATGTGATCTAAAGTACTGGCATGCTACATAAATTCCCTGAAGTCTTCAACTGCTTCCACATAAACATTGGACAGAAAATGGAATACTGCTGAGCCAGAATCAACAGTTATACTCAACATCTGAAATAAAAAAAGCCCTGTTCAGGGGCTGACAGAACACTTGAGTGTCATACACTACACGAGTAAGCAAGCGCCTCTCTAAATCATGGGAAATAACCATTTTCAAGAAATTAAATGTATGTTATTAAGCAATGTGCTCTGATAGAACCGTAAAGTGTGGAAATCTGACAAATATTTCAGAGAACACTCAGCATGTAGAGGTAAAGGAGTGAGGGCATTCATCGGGATTAAAACTCTATAAACACAACTGCTGGCATAAATAGGAGATTGAAATAGATGGTCTGGTGGCTTAGTGGTAAGGAGTTGTGCTGCCAACCCAAAGGTATTTGGTTTGATCCCACCATTTACTCTGTGGGAGAAAAAGGGATGTTCTCATTTTATGAGATTTCCTGCCACTGAAGACTCCCACTGGATGGTCAACTGTGAGTTGGTCCTGATGCAACAGTAAATCACAGTAACAAATAGCTGCAGGGATACTGACATGCAGAGCTCCACCATCAAATTTTCTGACAAGATCATTAGAAATCTAATGTGGCTCTTCCAGCCACAAAGTGATATTTCTCTTGAGGTGGCCTGTATGGCCATGAACTATACACCTAGACATTCCATAGGGTGACCTGATAGCAAAACAGTTCAACACCGAGCAGCTCACCAGAAAGTCAGTAATTCAAATTCACTCAGCAACATCACAGGAAAAAAAGAGCAGGTTATCTTATAGAAATTGTGACCTTGAAAATTCTGTGAGGTAGTTCTACTTGATGGCACTAGAAAAAGTACCATCAGGATTCACTGATTTAAAAGCAGAAGAGCCAATTGTAATGTCTACTCACAATTCAGCCGGTAACGTGGTTGCTGTATGAAAGAAGTAAATTAGCACTAGGAGTGAGAACTTGGTCTCTTGATCTAAGATGAATCTCAATTTGAGACAAAACAGTGCCTCATCCCTACTATTTGTTTTTGGGTGGTTGTTGTTGTCATGACTCATAGTGACCGTATGTACAACAGCCCTAAACCCTGCTCTATCCTGTGCCAACCCTATTGTCTCCGACATACCTATCCCTATCACCTATCACTGAATCAATCCATGTCATTGAGAGTCTTCTTCTCCTGTGCCGTTCACCCTCCCAAGCATGACATCCCTTTCCAAGGACTGGTTCTGCCTTGCAACCTCTCCAAAGTATGCCAGACAAGTCTTCAGAATCCTTGCCTCCCAAGAGCAGCTCAGTCTCACCCTTTCTAGGATGAACTTCTTTGTTCTCCTGGCAGTTCATTGTATATTCAGTACTCTTGTCCAGCACCATAGCTCAAAGGCATAAATTATCTTTATATCATTCCTACTCTGACACAAAGCTAGCAATTGCAAAGACTACCACCTGTATAAGGTGCACCTTTGTCTCCAGACTGACATTGTTGCTCTTCAGTACTTTGGAGAGGTCTCAAACAGCAGACTTTCTCAATCCTAGTCATCTTTTAATTTCCTGGCTGCTGGTATCAAGAGTGCTGGTTGTGAAACCAAGCAAAACTACGCTGTTTACAATCTCAGTCTCTTCAATGCATCATGATACCGCCAGTAGCCTAGTGGTGAGAATCTTTGTCTTCTTGATATTGAGGCTCAATCCATATTGAAGGTTGCAGTCCTTGACCCTTTGCAACAAGCGCTTCAGGTCCTCCTCAGCAAGCAGGATTGTGTCATCTGCCTAAGACAGATTGTTGATGAGTCTTCCTCTAATCCCGATGCCGTATATCTCCTCATAGAACCCAGCCTCCAGGATAATCTCTTTTGCATATAGATTGAAAAGGTATGGAGGTAGGACACATGCCTGATGTACACCCTTCCCAATTTTGAACCACACAGTGTTTCCTTGCTCTGTTCTGATGATCATCTCCTGGTCCAAGTCTAGGTTTTTGCATTAAGCATGATCTAGTGTTGTAGAATTCCCATTCTTCTCATAGTTAGCCACAGTTTGTTTTTATCCACACAGTCAATTTTCTTTGCATAGTTAATCAAACACAGATAGACATTCCTCTGGTACATTATTTAAATGCTCTTTCTCAGTTTCCTCATCAGTCAAACGGAGCATGTAATACTTTTTTAAAAAGTATTCTGCACTAATTAAAGGTAATAGTAAAGACTCATGGCTATTTTATGTTAATAAGAACAGTAGTAAGTTTGATAGAGTTAGTTCTTCCTATTTATTATTCCTTTGCCATTGTATGTGTTTAGCAGACTTGGAGAAATGAGTCAGAAGAGGTTGTTAAGATACAGAACAATATAATAAAATTATTTTAGTTCTAGAATTCTACTGTTTGTATTTCAAATTTATTGCTGGTAAATACAAATAACTTTTGTAGACATATTAAAAGATAATGATTTTTTTTTAAATAAAGAATTGGGCAAGCTTTTACTTTACGCCCTAAGGGAGATTTGGTGGTCTAGTGGTAAGGAGCTGCACCACTAACCCAAAGACATAACCTTGTGTCCACCAGCTTCTCTGTGGAAAACAGACAGGCATTCTCTCGTCTGCAATAACAGCCTCTGAAAACCCACAGTAGAGTCAGTCAGCTATGGTTCTGACTAGAGGATGGTACCGCTACTACCTCCCAGGGAGAGAAGGTGTTTCTTAATTGAATGTTTACTACAACACATGATCCTTCAAAAGACGATGAAACTTACACTCAAACAAATCAAGGGGCTAAATGTAGCCATGGAGCTGGGCCTAAAAATTGAGAAACTGAAGCAATGGAATTGAAAATGGAATGTTAGGCAGGCATACCACGTGGTACGCTTGTCAAAGAACCTTGTGGAACAGGAAATCGTGCATGTGGTGCCTTCTGGGACAGGAAGATCCACAAGCTCACTGTGAAATGACTGAAATCCAGGTTTCACAGCCAAAGGGAAGGAGAGGAGAAATGAATCAGGTTAATTTATTTAACATCAATAATGTATTCCTTAATTATCTGCTACATGATTAAGTAATTCTGATGTAAATAATTGAAATCATGGGAAGGGGAGGACATCAAGAGTATAGAGCTCTCTTTTTAAAAATGTACTTGCAAGGCAGAGGTCAATTTGAATTTCAGATAAAGATGCTATTGGATCATATAGCCATTGACCCTTAGAATGGAACATCCCCATAGGTCAGGTATTGTGTGAGACTCTAGGGTCTGTAACCATGGATAAGCTGAGTTTGAAACTTTGAGCATTTCACAAGTCTAATGAGGAAAACAGCTGCATAATAAACAAACAAAAATAATAATTCATTGTAATAGAAAGCAACTAACTGCCAGAAAGGTTAACTAACAAATAATGAATTCTTGTTAAGGCTTTAAATATATCATATAGCAGAAGCACTTGGTTCCTGAGGAGTAGGGAGGAGGTTTTTTACAGGAACTTTCAAATTGGCGCAGTTACTAACTCAACAAAATAGAGAATGTTAGCCTGTTACTAAAAAGGATTGTTTCCTTTCTAGCACTAATTCCATTCTAGTGGCCTAGTGGTAAAAGTATGTGCTGCAATCTTAAAGGTACATGGTTCAAACCCCCCATCTACTCCGTAGGAGAAAGATAACAAATCTCCTCCCATGTGATTTACTGGCTCTGAAAACCCACTGCAGGGTCAATTATGGGTCCGTTGTGATTCAATAGCACACAACAATCACAACAAGCCATAAGAGTTACTTTTAACATAGAAATTCCAAAACACAATTGCCTCACATTAAAGAAGCAAAGTGAAGGAGTCAGAGCAGCACAATGTTTAAAGAGCTTGACTGCTAACTGAACAGCCAGCAGTTTGAATCCTCTAACTGCTCTGTAAGAGAAACATGTGGTAGTCTGCTTTCACAAAGATTTACAGCCTTCTAAACTCTATAGGGCAATCCTATAGGGTTGCTATGGATCAAAACTAACTCAGTAGCACTGGGCTTAATTTTAGGATATGACATTTGAAATTATAAAAAGTATAGTTTGGAGTAGTTAAAAACCAGGATTTAATAAGGTTTATATACTTAATATTTTCAGGGTTTTTAAAAAAAAAAGTTATTTACCAGAGAGAGATTCCAGCTTGCTTCATCTGAAAAAAAAAAATATGGTCTTTTTGTATCTCTTTCTAAATAACAGAATTTTCAGAGATTGATTCTGAACATACATACGTAATGTTTCAGGGTGTGGTACTCTATACCGAAATACCCACAACTTAATGTTCTTTGTCCAAAACTGATTCCTTTTTTCCACTAAGTTCTTAGTAAATGATTTTCATTAACTATATTTTTTAAATAACCTACTTCCCTTAATGAGTAAGGTTTGCACTTCCTGTAGGAGCTTTGTCACTTTGTGAAGTCTCAGTCTGTGGATAAGTTGTATTATTATCTCTGAAAAACAAAGCTCTGCCAATGGATGCATTCGAGTCTGAAACATTTCTATAATTTCTTCTTTCTCTTTGCTGTTTCACTGGGATTAATCAAACTGGATTACTGGCTCAGAGCAGTCACCATGCTTTTTCTTCCTCTCCTTCATCTGCAATCTCAAATTTAATGAGTTAAAAAGGGCACTGAAAGTTACCTTGCATACAAAAATCCTCGTGAATAATATTGGTCCAGGCCCTGAAATAATTTGATGTTTACCTCATGTTACTTCTCAAATGATGCTCAGTTCAAATGTAGGGATATCTACCATGTACAATTGAACAGTTTATTACATCTCATGCCACATTAATAGATAGTGTTTGTAAAAGAAATTATCCTTGAAATAATTTTTAAATATAAGAATACCTTGAAGAAACCAGCTTTTGAGAGATAGAAATGAGATAGCTCTGTGAATTCAAAGTACAGAAACTAAAGATAATCTCTTTATATTGGTACAATTTGGATGAAGCCTCAGCAGGAGTGAATTACCTAAAAAGAAAGTTAAAGCATGTGAAATTGCTCACTCAGTATGTAAACACCAGTATCACATGTAAAAATGTGCTCACTAAGTCTATCAGGGATTGTAAGAAAGAGAGATCTCGTCAACCAGAATCGTTGGTGTGGTGAAATTGTTCACTACACATTAGTGCATAGGCGCAAGTAAGCCCATGTTTACCTTGCTTACTGGGTCACTGAATACCGGCCTCTGCCAATCATTCCCTGTCCTTATATCACTCAACATAGATTCAGATGCCCAAGGGAGAGTCTGGCTGGTCTATTTGGGGTCACTTATCTACCTTTTGGTCAGAAGAGGAGAGGGTATCTTGCATGAACAACACAAAGATTAGAGGCATCAGGCAAAGGGTAGCTTTTCAAAGGAAAATTGAAACACTGTTAACAAAAGGAGGAGGAATGGATGCCGGGCAGGCAGCAAAAACAACAGATGTCCACTGCAGCAGGTCTATTTGGCTCATTCCTGATGAGGCAATAGACCAGAAACTATGTGAAGACATGCGCGTGTGCAGCAAACACACTCCTCAACACACACACCCCAACACACCCAATATTTTTTGTTTATTCTTAGAATAAGTCTACTTAAATTTTACTTACTTTCTTCCCCTTTGGTTCTCTCCTCTTTTTAAAAAAATGTGCCCCACTCTATAATTTCTTTCCTTTTGCCCAGTTTGCCACAAAACATATTTGCTACAGCTAGGATATTTTCAATAAATATAGTCAGCTGATTATGAAATCCTCCCTCAGTCCTCTTACTGAATAAATATCAAGCAGTGCCAGATATAGAAGTACTATGCACATTTATTATAAAAATTGTTCCAAATTACCTTGCATTATTTTTAGTTAGGGAAAAAATGGAAGTATTTTTGTTAAGTGATAATCTACTTTTATTGTCATATTCCACCCTGAAGACATATCATGTCTTTCCTCTAATTAAGTGTTTTCTCGAAAGTAGAATATAGTCCTCTGTTGCTAATCTTTAGATGGCACACATTGCTATGGTAACCTTGGGTATCTTGGTTTATAAATCTCTTCTTTGTGAAAGAAATAACTTCAGTTTAATTTACTAATGGATTTTTATTCTGTCTACAAGAACAAATATGTCCAACCACACCTCCTTTTATTAAAAATCTTTAATCAGAATTTTTCAAATGAAAAGGCTGTTTTGTAAAAACTATGACCTATAATATACTTCGAGAAAAACAAGAAACTGTAAATAAAATAATCTCTCTCTCTGTCTCTCTCTCTCGCTCCCTCTCCCACTCTTGCTCTGACTCTCTTTCTGGCTCTCTCATTGCCGTCCAGTTGGAACCAAACTATAGCTGACCTTCCAGCTAGTTCTCACATATTGTAAATTATCTAGGAGGAGATTGTCCATATTTATGCGGAGGAGCAACTAGTGAATTAAAATTGCCTTCCACTGGAGTGGTAGTGCAACTCTTCACCCATTCAACCACCAAACCTCTCCTTAGAAACATCACAAATAAGATATGAAAGCAACCTCTACAGTAATTTTCTTTAAAGAAATGCATTATTTCTTAGAAGATAAAAAGATAAGGTTGAAATAGTAATATAGATGGACATATGTTCTTATATATATATGCCATATATGTAAGCATGATATAATAATATGTATATGTTATTTGTGTTTGTATATGTTATATGTACACATACACACGGTTTGTTTTGTAATGCACCTTCAAGCCACAACCAACTCAAAGCTGATTCTTGAGCAGGTTTTCAGAGGCTGTAGATCACACAGAAGGAAAATGCCCATCTTTCTCCATCAGAGCAACTGGTGGATTTGAACCATGTGCCTTTGAATTGGAAGTACTATTCAGAACCACTAAGCTCTGTGTGTGTGTGTGTGTGTGTACCTGTATATATATGTGTATGTGTGCATTTATACACACATATATAAAATCAATAAAATAATAAATATTTTGTATATATATCTATATCAGCATACATAGGATGCCTTTGAGCTGTGGTGCTGCAGAAGAGTATACCATGGACAACCAGAAGAACAAACAGGTTGATTCTGGAGAGGGTGAAACCAGGCTACTCCTTGGAGGCAAGTTTTCTGAGGCCTCATCTGACATACTTTGGACATGTTGCAAGGAGGGATAAGACCTTGGAGAGGGACATTATCCTTGGAAGTGTAGAGGACATCATGTTTGGAAGGGTGGAGGGACAGCACAAAAGAGGAAGACCCTTGATGAAATGGTTTGATTCAGTGACTGGGGTAATGTGGGTAGGTATGTCAGAAACAATAAGATTGACACAGGACAGAACAGGTTTAAAGCAACTGAACAGCACATAACAACAAGAGCATATCAATGTATCTATACGTGTATCTATCTATTGATATATTTAACACAGGAGAGTGTCCATCTCTCTCCTCTGAAACCATTTGTAGATTTGAACTTCCAGAGAGAAACAGTCTTTGTGTTAGTTTTATAGGCTATGCCAGATCCATCAAGTTGATTCCAACGCAGCATGACCCCCACAGGACAGAGCAGAAAGCCATACAGAGCTTTCAAGCCTATAATCTTTACAGAAACATAATGCCACATTATTTTCCAGTGTAGTAGTCAGTAGTGATGAGTTCAATCATTTACCTTTTGGCTTGCAGCTAAGCCACTGCTTTGAAAGGGCTTATATCTCACAATGCAACTCCAACATTCCTGAGTATTGTGCTCAGAAATTCTTGAATTTATTTATTCTTTGTTTTTCTACAAAAAATCCTGGAACATAGATTCAAATAGACAGATCCAAATGGTATTTTGACACCTAACATTTAGGAATAAATATGTCTTCCTTTACTGTGATTCCTGCTTCACTTATGTGAAATTCAATGTTGGATCTGAACAGCTATAGAAAAATGTTAATTTGGGAAACAAGTGAAATCTAGCAGTTTCTCTTCTGGCTATGTGTTTGGGGTCTTGAAATCTACAGTGAGGTTTAGTGGAAAGTGAATTATGGCAAGTGAGAAGACTGTACCTTTAACTGTACGCCCTACCATGCACGTGTTCAGGAACTGAACTAAATACTCTGAGCTATCTTTTAAGAAATTAAGCAGCATGTATCAAAAATTGTTGCAGGATTAACATTACAAAATATTAAAGGTTTTGAAAGTTATTAAGTTGGATTTAAATGTAGAAAATTGTTTTGGATAACTCTAAACTACGACGTCAGGTTCCTAACCAGGAGAGTGGAGACATTTTGGAATCCTGGCACCTTGTGGAGACTTGTCAATTTCATGATCATTTTATGATCTTGCAACAATACCCCAAAAAGTGGGTGGGGAAAAGCCAGAGGGTTTAAGTTCTTCTAAATAGATTTTAAAATAATACAATGAACTTGTTAAAAAATATTGCCAAATCTAAGCATCAGTTGCCAAACCACTGGTAAAGATCTACCCAGAGATAACGTGACTTCTTGTTGTAATCACTGGGTGTCAGCAAGTCGACTATTAGTCACTGCAATCCTATAACAGACTGAAATCTTTTCCTATCCTCTGCCACCCTCACATTCGCTGATATCCTTCAGTCCATTGTTACAGTTTTTGTAATCCATCCTGTCAGAGTTCTTCCTTTCTTTCTCTGCCTCTCACTTTCCTAGCATACGGTCTTTTCTCAGCACTGGCCCCGCTTCACAACATGTTCAAAGTGTGTGAGATCAAATTTCTCTTTCCTTGCCTCTAAGGAATACCATAATTATATTTTCTCAAAGACAGATTCATTTTTTTCTTTTCAAAGTCAAAAGTTTTATTCAGAATCCTTCTCAAAAATCACAATTCAAAGGAATCAATTATTCTGTCATCTTTATTTTCTGCCAACTTTCAGATGCATAGGAAGTAATTGTCAAGGCCATGGCTTGAATAAGGCACCCCTTAGTCATCTCTGTTCTTTGGCACTTTAGAGAGGTCCTTGTCAGTAGATACCCCCAATGCAACACATCTTTTGATTTCTTGACTGCTGATATCAAGAGTTAATTGTGGACACAAGTAAAATTAAATCTTGACTACTTTGATCTTTTCTCCAACAATTATGATGGTCCCTATAGGTAGGTCCAGTGGTGAAAATGTTTGTTTGCTTGATGTTGAGATATAATCCATATTGAAACCTCTAGTCTTTGATTTTCTGCAGCAAATATTTCTAGTACTCCTCATTTTTAGATTATTGATGGATCTTCCTCAAAACCTGATCCCACATTCTTCTTTATATAGACGAGCTTCTTGAATGATTTGTCCAGCATACAGATTAAATAGATATGGAAAAAATAATACAACCTTGATGTACATATTTTTTAAATCATTCAATGTTCCCTTGTTCTGTTCTAACAATTATTTCTGGGTATGTAGACAGCTTTCACCTGAACACAGTTGAGTATTCTGGGATTCCCATTATTCAACATGTTATAAAAAATGTTATAATCCACATAGTCACATGCCTTTGTATAGTCAATAAAACACTAATATCATTGTAGTAGTCTCTGCTTTCAGCCAAGATCCATCTGACACCTACAATGATACACCCTCCTCATTCCATGTCCTCTTCTGAATCTAGCTTGAACTTCTTGCTGCTTATCAAAATTAGAGAAAGAATAAGCCATAATTACATAGTCTGATTATTTTCCACTAACTGCTACAGTTATGAAATTTCACCTAAGATTCTTGGAAGACCTAAATACAGTCTTTTGTAGAGTTGATACATTTATTGATTCAATGTTATATTGATTTCTAAAATTCATTGTATTTATTTGTATACTTTCCAGCCATTTTAAAATAACTTTCAATAATATTTTATGTGCACATATTAATGACAATGGTTTATGTTTTCCACTTTCTGTTAGATCACCTCATTTTGGAATGGGAACAAATAAAGATTTTTGAGTCATTTGGCCAAGTAATTGTCTTTCAAATTTCTCATCAGATTAGTGATCCATTTCAGGGTTGTGTCTGTTTATTGAGGCATGTCAATTAGCAGTCCATGAATTTCTGGGGCCTTCTTTTTGCCAGTACCTTCAGTACAGTGTGAATTTCTTCCTTTATTACCATTGATTCTTTTTCATATGCTTCATAAAACGGTTTGTTGCTCACCAATTCCTTTTAGAGTGGTGACTCTGTGCCTTACTTTCATCTTCTTTTAATGTTTATTTTATTATTCAAGATTTTGTCCATAGAATCTGTCAGAAGTAAACCTTAAAGATTGAATTTGTTCTTCAATTCTTTCATCTTGAGAAATTCAGAGTGTGTCCTTCTATTTTGATTTTCTAACTCCATTTTATTATACCTTTTGTTATAATACTTTATACTGCTTTCTTACACTACCTTTTGAAATATTCTGTTCATTTCTTTTATTTAAGCAGTTCTTCCCTTTTTTTTTGTCCTCTTTCCTCTAACGCAATTTCAGAGTTTCTACTGAAATTTTAGTCTTTCTTTCTTTCCATTCTTTGTAAGGCTCTTTCTTCACGTATGATATCCTTGATGTCATCCCAAAGCTCATGTTGTCTTCAATCATTAGTATTCACTGCTTCAACTCCATCAATTGGATTTAAACCATTAGAGACTCATTTTTATTAACAGTGCGGCACACTACAGACCACACCAACAGAGATTCCTTAACTATATAAAATATAGACTTACTTGTTTCTTTTTAAAAAATAAAAAATACTAGCTATTTTTATCCTGTCTAAAGAGGATAAAAATAAATATGTGTGTTTTTCTCTTCCTTAATGGTATAAAACAAGAACCCGCTGATACCTGATCTTTTAATGGGTTTCAAGGTTGTTGATCTAGTGAAAGAAGATCATCTGTATTTTTCTAGTGAAGCTGTTGATGGATTCAAATCACCAAAGAGTGGTTTGACTGGTCTTTGGGTTAGCAGAGCAGCTCTCTAAAATGACTATAAACCATGATACTAAAATAAAGCCATGTGTGTGTGTGTGTGTGTGTGTGTGTGTGTGTGTGTATTTCTCAGGGGAAAAAGTCACATTACAGTTTTTGTATGATAATCCTACTCAGATCTGAATGGATATCAAACTCTCTATTATTTCTTCATATTTACTCAGCTAGAAGCTATGCAGACAGAGATAGTATTTGAAGTAAAAATCTCACAAACAGGGTCAGTCACTTGTCAGTTGTTGAAAATCAACTGGAATTTTCAAGTTGGGGGAACCCTACAAGCCCCAAAATACAACACTTACAATTACTCGCTCAAAGTTCTAAGCTGGTATTTATTGAAAATATAGACTGTGTGACTTAAAAAAAAAAAAGAATACATCAAGAAAGTCTCAAGATGTCATTTTAGAGAATAAGGTGTTCCTAATCCAGGTCATGGTCTTCACAATTATTTACTATGCATCAAAGAGCTGGATAATAACTACTGATGACAAACGAAGAATTGTATTCAAATTGTGGTGCTAGAAAAGATTCTTAAACATACAATGAGTTGCCAAGGAAACAAATAGGTCTGCCATAGAGAGGGTGAAACCAAGTTTCTCCTTGGAGACTAGGATTTTGAAACTCTGTCTCACATACTTTGGGCACATGGCCAGGAGACACTGGTCCTTGGAGAAGGATATCATGCTTGGAAGGGTGGAGGAATAATGCAGGAGAGGAAAACTCCAGATGAGATGGATTGATGCAGTGACTGGGGGGGGGGGGGCAATAGGGTTTGGTGTGTTGGAGTTAGTGAGACTGGTTCAGGACAGGGCAAGTGTCAGTGCTGCTGTACATAGGGTTACTATTGTTTGCAGCCACACAACATCATATAGCAACAACAACAACAACATGTCATCCATGAAATTATTTCATTTTTCTGGTTTAAAATATACATTTACTCTGGAATTTTTTAAATATTAAAATATAATGGGGAAAAGAAAAATTACTCAAAATTCCTACAGGGAAAAAAATGAGTATTGCTTCTTAAGGATTTTTTTTTTGTATGTATAGTAAATATTTCTATTAGGATTTTCAGCTTTGGCACCCTGCGAGAAGGTCTACTAGGGTCAGAACGAACTTTACAGTAATGAGTATATTTTACAATTTACCTTATTATGTTGCCTTTGATTTCAATGTATGTTTCTCTTCATGAAAAACATTATTTTAATACCATATTTGAATGCAAATAATGTGCACATTCTATCTGTGTCCCAACCACGCCGTGTCATGTACTTTCATAAAAACAAGCTATACACATTTTTATTTGTTTCCATGGAATATTTTTAAATACCTGACATAACATGCTTATGATGATACCTTGTTGAGATATGGAGGATAAGAGGTGGGTGAGGAAATGAACTTATTATTTGTATAAAGTATGGTAGGTTTTTTTTTTTAAATTTCTTTATTTTTCATTTCAATGAACATCTACAGAGATTTTGGAATTCCATTCATTCATTGTTGCACCCCTCTCCCCGCCC
>NW_006399783.1:3784302-3786765 GCF_000299155.1 Elephantulus edwardii | reverse complement strand
TTTTTTTGTTTTTTCTATTTTGAAACTCCCATCCTTAAAAATTTATTTCAGGAACAAATACCCATTTTAAAAATCAAGCTAAGAGTAAGGGAAAATTGATGGTTTCTTTTTCTTCTCATCATCCTGCTTCCCTCCCTAGAGTCAGTCAGTCCTTGAGCCCTTTTCCATGTATCACTGGGAACATTCTGTTTACATTCACAAAAAAGTATTCCAACATTCCTGCTAATGTAACATCAGCATTCCTCTGGATCTTGTTAGATATGCAGAATTTCAAGTTCCTTCCCAGTCTTACTAAACAAAATATCTGCATTTTAACAAGTTTCCAAGTGATTTTTCCCCCTATGCTAGAGTTGAAAAGCAGCCTTAGATCTAGAGTGACAAATGCAGTTTCCCATCTATGGACTAAATTCATCCTCAACCTATTTTGTAGGGTGTATCAGTTAAATCAGGTTATAGGAATCAATGGGATACCAGTTGACTTATTTCAATTAACAGATGCAGCTCTGGATGCTCTCATCAGTCTATGCCAGGGAAGTTTGAGGACAGCCGTCTGGCCAATGGCCATATATGTTACCATTCCCAAGAAACAGGATTCAATTAAATGTGAAAATTATCAAACAATACCATATGCAAGCAAAATACTACTGAACATTATTAAAAATGGATCGAACATTAATACATAGATAGGGAACTGCTATAAGTTCAGACAGGATTTAGAAGAGGTTATGGCACCAGGGATATCATGGCTGATGTCAGATGGATCTTGGATGGAAGTAAAGAATAGCAGAAGAATGTCTGTTTGTGCCTTCTTGACTATGCAAAAGCATTTGACTGTGTGGATCATACAGGTTATGGCTAATATTGAGAAAAATGGGAATCCAGAGCACTAACTGTGCTCAGCCAAAACCTATACCTAGATCAGAACGCTGTTGTGTGAACAGAACAAGGGATCACTAAAAGGTTTAAAATTAAGAAGGGAGTGTGTCAGGTTGTATTCTCTCTCCACATCAATTCAATCTGTATGCTGAGCAAATTATTTGAGAAACTGAACTCTATAAAGAGGAATGTGGCATCAGGATCGGGGTTGACTCATCAATAACTTTCATTATGCAGATGACACAACTTTGCTTGCTGAAATTGAAGAGGACTTGAAACTCTTGTTGCAGAAGACCAAATAATACAGCTTTCAATATGGATTGCATCTGAATTTCAAGAAAACAAAAAAGGTTTTTAACACTGGACCAATAGGGAACATGCTGAACGATGGAGAAAAGATTGAAATTGTCAATAAGTTCATTTTACTTGGACCCAAATTAACACCTTTAGGTACCAGCAGTCAGGAAATCAGGAAATATATTGGAATGGCTAAGTCATAGTAAGAGACTTTTTCAAGTTATTGAGGAGTAATGATGTCAATTTGAGGACTTAGGTGTTTCTTATTCAGGTCCTGCTCTTTCCAATCGCTTGCTATGTACCAGAGAGCTAGACAATGAATATGGGCAACAGAAGAAGAACTGATGCCTTTAAACTGTGTTGGAGAAAAGCTAAGCCCCATGGATTACAAAAAGAACAAACAGAGAGTACAGCTAGAGTGCTTTTTTGGCTGCAAAGATGAGGCTTTGCCTCATATACTTTTAGCGTGTTACTAGGTGGAGTTAGTCCATGGAGAGGGACATGTTGCCCAGAAAGGTAGAGAAACAGTGAAGGTGAGGAAGACACTTAAGCAGATGGATTTACCTGGTGACTGCATACTGGGCTCTAATATGTCATGAAGTGTGAGGATGGCATAGGATAGAATAGGGTTAAGATCTCCTATTTACAGGGTCACTATGAGTCATACTCGACTTGACAGCACCTAACAACAACAGCAAGAACAATCAACCATTAGAATGTTTTTTTGCAATTTTATTTGATCAGAGAAAAAAACAAGAAGAAATTATTATTTAGAGACATAAGAAAATTAGATAAAAATAAAACTTCATTGTCTGTAAGTAAAGATTTGATGGGGTACAATCACACCTACTTATTTAAATATGTGTCTAGTTGTTTTGTATTGTACCAGCAGGTTGAGCAGTTGTAAAGAAATCATATAGCACAAGAAGGCTAAGAACACAAAGAAAATGAAGTGGTATTGACCTGAAATAGCTATTGCAAATGGGCATGGTTGTTTGCTTTTTCTTAGAAATATTTTAGTGCAAAAGTTAAAAGGGAATAAAAACCAACACAGACATCCTTTTACGTATTAAGAAGTTAAGATTTTGTTTGAGACATTAAGAAACACTGTTTTGACTTCATCCATAGCCACTGGTGAGAGTCAGCGCCCAGAGCCATCAGGGGCTTTAAGCTCGTTGCCCACTGCTGTGGTGTGGACAGCTGAAACCCAGGCCCCGACAGGCACCTGGGGAGGAAAAAACCCAGACTCTACTTCATGCTCTGCTGGAGAAGGAGGGGAAGTCTCCTGTA
>NW_006399783.1:3762604-3783101 GCF_000299155.1 Elephantulus edwardii | reverse complement strand
TGCTAGATTTATATAGCCAGTGACTGGTAGAGGTTATATTTCATAGAAGTAATCCCTTCAACAAAGTCAGATTTCAACACTGTTGCCACAAGTTTCTGAAAGTAGAATAACAAGAGCCGTTCTACTGGGATTGTTCATTTGTTTATTTATAAGTATATGAAATTGGCTGGAAGATCTTTTTGCTTGCAGAATAAAACTACTGCTTAGTGTTAGCTCATTAATCAAACAAGTTAACAATAACTTCAGGAATATAAATCAAGAAAGATTCTGGAGTTCTACAAAAAGACTCTTCAAGTGGTAAGGAAATAGGCAAACCAAGGATAACAACTATAACAAAAGGAGATGGTGTACCAGTTTTGACTGCTCTGAGAAGGTAAAGACATAGAAAGTCCAGAATAATTAGTAAGATGGGGGGGGGGAAATAAAGAGAAATAAATAACAATGTGAAAGTCCTTTGACGTGAAAATGCCTGTAACTGAGTGTGGAATATTTAAAGAATTGCTAAACAAAATATCTCTGGTCCAAATTCACCAGCTGTTCTATAAATGGAGAAGAGGCAGCCTTTCCTTGTAAAGATTTTATAGTCTTAGAAAACTGCTACTAAGTCACTGTTAATCATGATAGGCTTAAGAGTGGTGAGTGGGTGACTGGATTGCAGGAAGTTCCCTGGATGGAACAAACCATTTGCACTGGTCTATCTAGTCTGGTGGTGCAAAGAGTATTTATTTATTTATTGCTTTGTTTTGTTTTTTAAGAAATTAATGTTAAATTCTGGAGTGCTTGGAGAAAGAGACAACATTTGAAGTCACTAGCTTATTTCATAGGAGAAAAGATCTAGAAGATGTGCTTATGTAAAGATTATAATGTGGAAAAACTTTCTAAAGTTCTATTCTGTCTTTTATCTGCTTAGCTAACAGATTAAGACAGGCTTGGAAGCAAGAGTGGCATCCACTTCCTAAACATTCCTGTGGAAACACTATAAACTTAGAGAAAGGACAATCGTTATAGAACAAATTTAAAGTCTTTTGTTTATCGGTTTAGTAATAGATGGCACTTAACAATAATAATATATATTGCAAGGCCTATGTCTTCCATTTTTTACGTCCATTGGCTTGATGCTGTATGATGGCACTCTTGTTTTGGTTGAGGTTGTGTGTGGATTGTTTTCTTTATTTAAACTTTGTGTTTAGAGTCAATAAGACCTCCAGGAGGACACTTGAATTTAAGACCAAGGCCTTATCTCCATTTTGGAAACTGGGTGGAGCAACTAGACTCTGTAAGATGGGCTCTCTTGGTTGAGGGTCACTGTGGAATCTTTGGGTTTTTTTTGGTTTTGTGATGTGTCAAATGTGATAATGGTTACTCAAGGTGGCCAGTATTTGGGAGCTTCCCGATTAAAAGAAGCTTGGAAGAAACAGTGGCATCCAATTCCAAAATAGCTTGCCTCTGGAACCCTGTGAACTTGAAGAAAAGATGGAAGTTATACAAGTGTTCAGGTCTTTCGTTCATAGGGCCACATGAGTCGTCTACGACTCGATGGCAATTAACAACAATTCGGTCATTTAGTGTCTCTGTGAGTTAGAAGTGACTGAAAGGCACAGAAGAACAATTCCAAAATGACACAAACTTCAACTCCATGACTATTAGCCAAAAGATTGATGGATTTAGCCCATCAAGGTACACCATATAAGAAAGGAATAGTGATATTACAGAAAGGTTAGAAACAGCTTTGAAAAAAACCCTAGAGAACACATATATAGTCATTATGAAACAGGATCTACTCCATAGCAAATGTCAACAGTAAAAACTAACATAAAAGTGGATGGTTCAAAGCTACTCTAGACAAAGGGTCCAGTTAACTGCTTATATAAATATTCCCACTAAATCCTGTGAGTGTAAAATGGTACAATCACTATGGAAGGAAGTATGGCTCTTCCTCGTAACTTCGAACTAGAAATAACATCTGATCCAACTATTCGCCTACATGGAATGTTTGTTGATGTTGTCATTCACCATTGAGTTGGAGCGCCCAATAGCTGACCGCCCACAGGGCTTTCAGAGGCTAATTGTAAAGGAGGACATTTCTCATCTTTCTTTCGTGGAGCATCTGACGGATTTGAACTGTGTGCCTTTGGGATTGCAGTTCAACTCTTTATCACTAGGCCACCAGTGCTATCTCTCCACAAACAAACACCACAGATATGACAGAATCAGATGTACATTCACTCTTATTGCAGATTTATTTATAATATCTAAGAGATGGAAATAGCCAAGTACCCATCCACAAATAAATGGATAGAGAAACTGTTGTCCATTCACACAATGAAGCATTATGCAGCAATGAAAACTGGTGGAGAACTCATGAAACACTACAGAGCATAGATGAGTGTAGAGAACTTTCTGCTGAGTGAAATAAATACTCAGTCACAAAAGGAAAAGATCACTGTTCTAAAAACAATAGGGCCATAGGAAGAGTAGAAAAAGAATGGGTAGATAATGACGACTTTCTAGGAATCGGTGGAAGGAAAGTCAATCTGAAGAGAATGGGTGATCAAACATGGTGAGTAATGCAATTAATGATCTAGACTAGAACATGAATTAAGTAACAAAGTAGGGGAACAGGGAATAAATTTATGTAAATGAGTGAATGGAAAACCAATTTCTTTGCAAACTTTCATTCAAATGACTATTAAAAAAATATATCCAAATAAAAGTGACCCAAGAGAGTGTGGAAATTATTGAACAATATTATTGATATCACATGCAAGCAAGATTCTGCTGAAAATTATCCAAAAACATTTGGAACAATATGTCAACAGAGAACTGCCAGATGTGCAGGCTGGATTTAGAAGAGGGCGTGGTACTAGGGATATTATAGTTAATGTAAGAAGGATCTTAGCAGAAAGCAAAGAATACCAGACGAATGTCTATCTGTGCTTCATTGACTATGCAAAGGCTTTTGACCGTGTGGATCACAACAAGCTGTGGCTGACTCTGAGAAGAATGGGAATCCCAGAACATTTGATTGTGCTAATGCAAAACTTATACTTGGACCAAGAGGCAGTTGTCAGAACAGAGCAAGGAAACACTACATGGTTCAAAATCAAGAAGGGGGTCCGTCAGGGATGTATTCTGTCTCCATACCTTTTCAATCTGTATGCAGAACAGATCATCCGAGACACTGGGCTATACGAAGAGCAATGTGGCATGAGGACTGGTGGAAGAATCATCAACAACCTGTGTTATGCAGATGACGCAACCCTGCATGCTGAAACTGAGGAGGACCTGAGGCGCTTGCTGCAGAAGATCAAGGACTACAGCCTCCTATATGGACTGAAGCTCAATGTTAAGAAAACAAAGATTCTAACCACTGGGCCAATTGGCAGCATCAGCATGGATGGTGAAGAGATTGAGATAGTTAACACTTTTAGTTTACTTGGCTCCACAGTCAACACTCTTGGTAACAGCAGCCAGGAAACCAGGAGACGAATTGCATTGGGAAAGTTGGCTGTTAGGGACCTCTCAAGAGTACTGAAGAGCAACGATGTCAGGCTGGAGACTAAAGTGCGCCTGATCTGAGCTATAGTCTTCGCAATTATGTGCTATGCACCAGAGAGTTGGACAGTGAATAGGGCTGATAGAAAGAGGATTGATGCCTTTGAGCTGTGGTGCTGGAGAAGAGTGTTGAATATACCATGGACTGCTAGGAGAACAAACAGGTTTGTCCTGGAGAGGGTGAAGCCAGAGTGTCCCCTGGGGTCAAGGATTCTGAAGCTTTGTCTGACACATTTTAGGCATGTTGTAAGGAGGGACTGGTCCTTGGAGAGGGACATCATGTTTGACAGAGTGGAGGGGCGGCGAAGGAGATGAAGACCTTCGATGAGATGGATCGATTCTGTGACTGGAGCGGCAGGAATAAGTGCGTTTGAGATGGCTAGGTTGGCACAGGATAGAACAGCATTTAGTACATAGCTCTTGTACATAGGGTCGCTATGAGTCGCAAGTGACTTGGTGGCACATAACAACAACAACAACCTAACAAACTCAGTCATTCTACCCTGCAACACATAGGTTTCCCATGAGTCAGATTAAAACGCATGGCAATGTGCTTGTTGTTGTTTCAGATTTTCCAGTATAGGGTCTTTTCTCTTATTTCTATCTTTTGCCAAATATAGAAATTGTTGCAAATGAGGAGGGAATTTCCAAAATTTGATACTGTTTTAATTATGCAAGACTAACTTTTAAAAAAAATCTGCAATTTGCTCACTTGGATATTCCCGAGTGCACACATATTTTGAATTTGGGTTCTTACAAGAGCTCGCGAATTGAACACTTGGATTCGCGTCGTGTTTCATATTTGCAAGGTAATATCAGTATTTTTATTGTCACATTGGCCTTGACAAAACTGATTATGGGGTTTTTAAGGTAGCAAGATAATAAAGAGGAATTTGTTTGTGAAATACAGGGATTTTGTGGAGTTCATCATTTTATGATTCTAGAATTTTGTTTTTCTTGACTGAGGGCATTTTCTCTCAGTGACACTTATGAGAGAAAATGAAAATATGTTAGGGTCTAATTCAGTTTGCTGCTCACATTATTATTTTATACATATAATTTCTTGTGTACATTAACATATGGTATGATATTTTAAAATTTATTTTTATTGAGAATTCTGAGCTTATCATTTCAATGTACTGAATTCATTAAAAATTTTAGTTCACACACACACACACACACACACACACACACAAAATTAAAAACCAGACTCATTGCCCCAGTAGCAGTGGTAAAGATTAACAGGACAGAAAGAAACAAATGTTGGAGAGGATGTGGTGAATTAGGAACTCTTTTACATTGTTGGTGGGATTGTACAATGGTACAACCACAATGGAAGACAGTTTGGCACTTACTCAAAATGTTGAATATAGAAATTCCATATGACTCAGCTATTCCACTGTTTGGAATACACCCTGAGAAAATGGGAACTGAGCTCAAACCAAAACTTGTACAGGCTGCTCCCTGGAGGCTGGGTTTTAAAGCTGGGTCACATATTTCAGGCACATGACTAGGAGGGTCATGTCTCTAAAGAAGGACAATGAATGAATGAATGGAAATGTAAGTTTTCTGTAAACGTTTTTCAAAAAGTTCAAATTGATGAGATTTTAAAATCTCATTTATTACAGTTTCCTAAACCACCAGTGCTCAATTATACTTTAGTCAGAGAACATGATCTATACGATACATATCTGTTGAATTTTTTAAAGCATACTTCTAAGTATGTTATTAATAAGTAATAAATAAAGGGAAAAATAAGGACATCATGCTTGGAAGGATGAAGAGATAGCACAGAAGAGGAAGATCCTGGATAAAATAGATTAATACAGTAATTTGGGTAATGGGGTATAGGTGTGTCCAAGGCAGAGAGGCTGGCTGGCTCAAGGTAAGTCAGAGTTCAAAGCTATTGTTCACGAGATTGCAATGAGTTGCAGATGCCTCAATGGCACATAATAACAGCAGTAACAAATGGTTATTTATAAACCCAAAATGTATTGATGGAACACCAATTGAGGAAATAGGTGTAGTCCTGGATATGCTCACTGGCCTATGCCAGGAAATTGGAAAACATTTTTCAGCCCATTGACTGGAAGAGATCCATATGTTTGTTCCCAATTTTTTTAAAAAGTGATTCAACAGAATGTGAAACTTATTTAAGAATATTAATATCAATCACAAACATGTAAATATTGCTGAAGATTATTTAAAAAATGAACAGTACACTGACAGAACTGGAAAAAACTAAAGTTGGATTCACAAAAGGTCATGGCATAAGTGATTTAATTTTTTATGTCAGATGAATCTTTGCTGAAGCAAAGATTATCAGAAAGATACTTACTGTCTTTTTATTGACTATACACAGGTTTTTGACTGTTTCGATTATAAGCAATATAGTTAAGATGGAGAAGAATGAAAATATCCAAACACACTGCATGATTTGAAATCAGGAACGATGTGTATCATGGTTGCATCCTTTCTCCATATCTATTCAATCTATATGCTAAGCAAGTAACTGGAGAAGCTGAACTCTGTTTCACTTAATTTGGGCATGTTGGCAGAAGGGGCCAGTCATTGAAAAGAAGGCATCATGCTGGAAAAGGTGGAAGATCAAAGGAAGAAAGTCAGTATCACAGTGACTGTCAAAGTTGACTTGAACATATCACAGATAATGAGGATAGAACATGAGTCAGTTGTATTGCTACTTAGTTTTGTTAATAATAATAATATAAGTCAGTTTCACTTATCACTTTCAAACTACTATTGTGATTAAAATTAAGTTCTTATAAATTATGACAAAAATTACTTTTTATTAAGAGTTATTCAACCTTTGTGTCCTTTTTAATGTTAGAAACAATGGTTAATTATGTTGATGACATAGAACTTTATCTTCATTGAACACCTCGTGTTTTCTTTCTTTCTCAAGTAACCTCATTCTCATTATTCTCCCATTGAGCATATAAGAAGAATGTCTGTTCTTTATTTACTATGCAAAGGCATTTGACTGCATGGACCATAATAAATTATGGCTAACACTGAGAAGAATGGAAACCACAGAATGCCTAATTTTGCTCATTAGAAACCTATACCTAGTACAAAAAAGCTGTTATGTGAACAGAGCAAGAGAAACAATGAATGGTTTACAATTAGGAAAGATGTATGTTGGTATTGTATCCTTCTTCCATACCGAGTCAATCTGTATACTGAGCAAGTTATCTGAGATGCTACACTCTAGGAAGACAAATCTGATACCAGGATTAGAGGAAGACTTAAAAATAATTTTCATTATTCAGAGAACACAACCTTCTATGCTGAAAGAGAAAACTTGGAGTGCTTAATTAGGAGAATTAAAGACTACAGCCTCCAATATGAATTGCAGCTCTACATCAAGAAAACAAAAAGTCTCACTACTAGATCAATAGCATGATGTCATTGTTGTTGTTGTTATACGCTGTCGAGTTGCTTGCGACTCATAGCGACCCTATGTACAACAGCCCTAAATTCTGCACTGTCCTGTGCCAATCGCATGGTCTCTGACACTCCCATCCCGATTATCCCAGTCACTGAATCAATCCACCTCATAGAGTTCCTTCCCCTCCTGCGCTGTCCCTCCACCCTTCCAAGCATGATGTCCTTCTCCAAGGACCGGTCTCTCCTCACAACCTGTCCAAAGTATGTTAGACAGAGCCTCAGAATCCTTGCCTCCAAGGAGCCACCCGGTTTAACCCTTTCCAACATGAATCTGTTTGTTTTGGTAGTAGTCCACGATATTCTCAATACTCTTCTTCAGCACCACAACTCAAAGGCATCAATTCTCCTTTTATCCTCCTTGGTCACTGTCTAACTCTGTGATGCATAACAAGTGATTGTGAAGACCATGACCTGTATCAAACTCACCTTAGTCTCCAGAGAGACACCATTGCTCTTCAGTACTTTGGAGAGGTCCCTAACAGCAGACTTTCCCATGGCAATGCACCTTTAATTTCCTGGCTACTGGTGTCAAGACTGTTGACTGTGGAGCCAAGCAAACTAAAGCTGTGTACAATCTCAATCTCTTCACCATCCATCCTGATGCTGCCAATTGGTCCAGTGGTGAGAATCTTTGTCTTCTTGACATTGAGCCTCAATCCATATTGGAGGCTGCAGACCTTGACCTCTGCAGCAGGTGCTTCAGGTCCTCTTCAGTTTCAGCAAGCAGGGTTGTGTCATCTGCATAACGCAGATTGTTGATAAATCGTCCACCAATCCTGACCCCACATTTCTCCTCATAAAGCCCAGCCTCCCGGATAATCTGTTCTGCATATAGGTTGAAAAGGTATGGAGATAGGATGCATCCCTGGCGTACACCCTTCCCAATTTTGAACCATGCCGTGTTCCCTTGCTGTGTTCTGATGACCGCCTCTCAGTCCACGTATAGGTTTCGCATTAGCACAATCAAGTGTTCTGGGATTCCCATTCTTCTCAGAGTCAGCCACAGTTTGTTATGATCTACAGAGTCAAATGCCTTTGCATAGTCAATGAAACACAGAAAGACATTCCTCTGGTCTTCTCTGCTTTCAGCTAAGATCCATCTAACATCAGCTATAATATCCCTAGTACCACGACCCCTTCTAAATCCAGCCTGGACTTCTGGTAGTTCTCTGATGTGCTGTTCCAGTCGTTTTTAGATAATCTCTTACTGGAAGAGATCTTTGAATAGCATGATAGATAAAGAAAACATTAGAACTGGTAAAAACTTACTACTACTGGTAAAAATCTTACTAAAATCCACAATCAATATACTTTATAGAAGCACATAGGATATAAAGAGATGTATTGCACCAGGATTATCTGTAGGGACTTCTCCAAATAATTAAGAGTCAATAATGTTAGTCTGGGGACAAAGATATACCTTATTCAGGTCAAGGTCTTTTCAATTACTTGCTATGCTGACAGCTGAGTATTGAATGAGGATGACAGAAGAATTGATACCTTTAAACTGAGGTAACAAAGAAGCATACAGGATATCTCATGGACCAGTAAAGGAACAAACATATAAGTCTTGGTAAGATAATAAAGCTTCATCTCACACACTTTGGGCAAGTTGTTAGAAGAGGGTATTCATTAGAGGACTTCATGCTTGTGAATGTGGATGGACAGTGAAAGAGAAGACCACCCCCCCATTAGGTGTATTGGTATAGTGACTGCAGAAATATACACAAGAGTATCAGAAATTATGAGGATGACACAGGATAGACAGCATTTTGATATGTTCCTGATACGGTTGTTATCTATATTTGCTCTTGACTTGATGGCACCTAACAACAGCAACAATATTCTCCCAACTTCCATAAGATCAGCAAAGGAGAAGAAGATCCCCAACAAGACAGACTGACACTGTGACTTCAGCAATGCTCTAGGGTGTGTAAAAAATTAAGATGGGAGGAAATTGCCCATCTTCTTCCCACAGAGCAGCTGGTGGCCTCGAACATTATGTAATACTTGTAATACAGCTTCTTGCCATTAGGCAGCCAGAGATATAGGGTTGTCAAATAAAAGATATACTTCCAGTTAAACTTAACTTCAGATGAATGGATTTTTTTATTAGTTTAAGAGCGGTTCTAATCTACCAACCATAATTTTTTTATACTATACAGTACATTGCATGTTTCTATGATGCTAGAAGCTACACTACCAGTATTTCAAATGCCAGACTTGTCTTCCACAGTAAATAATTTTCAGCAGAACTTCTAGAAGAATTAGATGAGCCAGTAAAGCCTGTCAGTCTACTTTTAAAACTAGTTGGTGAGAACTCTGTAAAGGACAGCACAAAATTATTGGATACAGAGCTAGGAGATCAGTCCCCTAGACTGAAAGGTGTTCCCACAATCTATGCTGTTATATCTACCTGCTCTGGTTCTTAGCTCAATGCTTTGCTTGACATATCCAAAACTCTCCTAGTTTAAGCCGAAACTCTCAAGGGAGATACAAAGCTCCTTAAAAGCTACCCTATCCTATTAATCCCACCCCCAGCCCCCGCCAAATCTTGTAGCCTAATGGCAAGAAGCTGCACTGCAATCCCAAAGGCACACAGTTCAAGGCCACAAGCTGCTCCAAGGGAGAAGGATGGAAAACTTCTTCCCATGTGATTAATTGCCTCTGAAAACCTGACTGGAGGTCAACTATGGGTTGGTTCCAATTCTACAGCACACGCAACAACATGTGTGCCTTCCTCTGTTTTGTCTAGTTTCCTTAGAATTTACTTGGGAAAATAAATTCATATTAATTATGCACTTAATTGTGCATATGTGTAACCTATACCTAGACCAGGAAGCTGTTGTGTGAACAGAGCAAGGTAAGACTGCATGGTTTAAAATTGAGAAGGGAATGTATTCAGGGTTATATTCTCTTTATATACCTAGTCAATCTATGTGCTAGGCAAATTATCTGAGTATCTGGACTATGAATAGGAATGAGGTATCAGGATTGAAGGGAGACTCATCAATAACCTGCATTATGTGGATAACACACATTGCTTGCTGAAAACGAGGAGGACTTGAAGCATTTGTTGCAGAAGATCAAAAAATGCAGCCCATCAGTATAGATTGCATCTCAATATCAAGAAAACAAAGATCATGATGGAATGAGAGGAAACTGAAACTGTCAGCAGCTTCATCTTGCTTGGAATCACAATTAACATCCTTGGACCAGAAGTCAAGAAATGAGGAGACACATTGCACTGGGGAAATCTGCATTTAGGGCCCTCTCCTAATTATTGTGAAGTAATGATACTCTGAGGACTGAAGTGCATCTGATTCAGGCCATGGTCTTTCTGATCACTTTCTATGCATCTGAGAGCTGGACATGAATAAGGATGACAGAAAAGCAATTGACACTTTTGAGCTTGATGTTGGAGAAGAACATCAAATAACCCATTGACAGCCAAGAGAACAAACAGAGATGTCTTTGACAGGGTGCAGCTGGAGTGCTCTTTGGAGGCAAAAATGATGAGGCTTCACCTCACACACTTTGGGCATGTTGCTAGGAGAGGCTAGTTGCTGCAGAAGGATGTGATTCTGTAAGGTTGGAGGGTTAGCAAAGGAGAGGAAGATCCTCATCCAGGTGGACTGACATGTTGACTATTGCAATGGGCTCTCGTGTGTCAGGAAGAATGAGGATGGCTCAGTATTGAACATGATTCGGAGTTTTTCAGGAGGTTGCTGAGTTGTATTCAACTCAATGGCACCTAACAACTACAAAAACAACATATCATTTTGCTCTCTCAATGAAAACTTATAGTTTAATCTTCTTAGTTTCAGTCAGTGTTTTGGTCTAATTCACCTGAGTTCAGTCCTGGCCAAAGTAGTGATATCAGAATATGTCTTAATCTTTAAAATATGAGTGGGTAGTAACAATTATCCTAACAGGAAAAAGTATAGTCTCATGTCTTGACAGAAATTTAATGTCTTTCTTAGAAAACAAGGATAGTGTACATGTGTTGCAAAATCACCTTACTCTTCTGATCAGCAGATTGGGGAACAATGGAACCTGGTTCAAAGGTGGCCACCAAACACACTTTGAATGTGTGTTATTTTCCATAATTCTGGTATTAATCCAATGTAATGTATACACAACAGAAAGGGCTTGCTCCACCCTTTCCAAGTTTCCCATCCCTGGGCTTCCATCCATATTTTTCCCATTTTGTCTATCATTGCAGAGCAACTAAATTTTAAAATTCAAGTCTGTTCAAAATTAGTTTCCTTAGCCTGATTTAAATTAGTTCAAAATGTTGGTTTCATTCTTCCTATAACTCAAGTCTGCTATTTACTAATTTTCATTTATTCTGAAAGTCATGTTAAACTATACAGAAAATATTTTCCATATTTATTACTGAGTATTATTCATTCATCTAACAAATAACAGTGAACATTGCAATATGTCAGCACTCTTATAGATTCCAGAGATACAAAGATGAATTAACGCCTGATACAGACCTTGAAGAATCTGGCTTCAAGCATTCAGTGTAAAAATTCTTTTGGGGAATACATATTAAATATTCTTTTGAAACCACTGTCTTAGTAATTTCAGATTTGGTGATTATTAGAATGCACTCTTTCCCATCTCACATAACTCCAAAAGATTATTTTTAATGAGCTATTATTTCATTTTCCGGGCTTTATTTCTCATTGTTTAATTCTTTTAAAATAGCATTTCACATTATTGAGGGGATGGTTAGTTCATCTGCTGATTGCTATACCTTCTGGGATCCCTTCTGTTCCCTAAGGCCGAGACAAACCTCAAATTTACTAATGAACTGCCAAAAATTCCATCATTTCATAAATTCTGAATCATGTGCCATTACTGTAAAGACTTTGTAGTTATTACAGTGATGAGTTTATAGCCTGGAAACTAGGACAGCACTATTTCAACTAATTTATTACCTACATTTTACACATTTCAAAGAGGAAAAAGACTGTTCATGTATGTGGACGCGTGGATATGTGTGTGTACGTGTGTGTGTGTGAGAGAGAGAGATCGTGTAAAGGCCTCTCACACTTTCCATTAAACTCTGCTCTGTAAAATGATTAATCAATAATTAATTATTTTATCTCTGTTCTTTAAAATCTATACCTTGGTAACACCTTTTGATAGGTCGTCGATTTATTTAAATGTTTGTTTGACAAATATTACTTTAGTACCTACATTGTGCTTGTATAAGGGAGCTTAGGGGATGTGTTGTCCGACATGTGAATGCCAAGTGAATGATCAGTGGCTTGATACTTTCAGTTACCAAAACACTTGATAGTGCTCATGTGAAACCTATACGCAGACCAGGAAGTAGTCCTTAGAGGAGAGCAAGGAAATACTACATGGTTCAAAATCAGGAAAGGAGTGCATCAGGGATATATGCATCCTGGCACCATTCCTTTTCAATCTATATGCAGAACAGATCATTCAGAAGTCTGGGCTTTTTGAGGACGAATGTGGTGTCAGGATTGGAGGAAGACTCATCAACAACCTCTCTTATGCAAATGACACAACCTTGCTTGCTGGAACTGAGGAGGACCTGAAGCTCTTGCTGCAGAAGATCAAAGACTGTAGTCTTCAATATGAATTGAAGTTCAACATCAAGAAGACCAAGATCTTCACTGGGCCAATTGGCAGCACTTGCAATAGATGGAGGAAGAGATTGAGGTTGTTGACAATTATGGCTCTACAATCAACACTTCACACCAGCAGCCGGGAAATTAAAAGACGAATTGCAATGGGAAAATCTGCTGTCAGGGACCTCTCCAGAGTACTGAGAAGCAATGATATCAGTCTAGAGACTAAGGTGAGCCTGATCCAGGCCATGGTCTTCCCAATTACTTGCTATGCATCAGAGTGCTGGTCAATGACGAAGGATGATAGAAGAAAATTGATCCCTTTGAATTGTGGTGCTAGAGAAGAGTCTTGAAAATATCATGGGTTACCAAGAAAACAAATAAGTTTGTCTTGGTTAGGGTGAAAACCAGTTTCTCCTTGGAGGTCAGGATTTTGAAGCTCCATCTCACTTACTTTGTGCACATGGCTAGAAGTGACAGGTCCTTAGAGAAGGACATCATGGCTGGTAGGGACATGGGATAGTGCAAGAGGAGAAGACCCCAGATGGATTGATACAGTAACTGGGTCAATGGGGGTAGGTGTGCTGGAGTTAGTGATGCTGGCTTCAGACCTATTGTCTGGGTCACTATGTGGTGTCTTACATTGTTGGGGTCACTATGGGTCTCAGGTAAATTGACAGCACATTAAACAAAATCCCCCCACTAACAACATAAACAAAAATCTAGACAAACAAACCTAAAGATGGGATGAAAATGGTCAGTCTCCTCCTGTAAGGATTTGTGTCCTTGAAAACCTGATGGAGGATCTCTATGAATCAACTTGACTTGATGGCAGTGGGGTTAGGTTTTGGCTTAGGTTCTTGGAAAATGTGTGTGTAAAGTGTTGCTAACTCCAAACCTGGCAGTCAGAGTCCATTACCGCTGTACGGGGAAATATAAGACGGTTTACTCTCATATGCCGTTATTGTTACATGCTGTCAATTTAGAATTGACTCAGAGCTGATGGACCATATTGGTTTTTCTCAGATAGTAAATCACATTGGAAGGGAGCTCTGGTGCTCTATGGAGCTGTGCTGCTGAACCAAAACAGTGGAGTTTGAGTTCACGAGTTTTTCTGCAAGAGGAAGATGGACAATCTCCTTCCATGTGATTTACTGTCTTTGGAAATCTGAAGGAGGGTCAGCTAGGGGTCAGATCCAACTCTATGGCACATAACAACAAATCTAATGGGAAGAAACTGTTAATCTTTCTGTCTAAAAGCAGCTAGTAGATACTTTTGCCTTAGGGTTATCAGTTCAGATCTTTACTGCTGTTGTTTTTAGGTACCATTGAGAGGCGTACAAATCCAAGCAGCATTATAAACAACAGATCTGAACTCTATCCTATTATCCTTTTTTTTTTACACACTTGAGCTTGTTGATGCAAGTCATTGGGTCAATCTATCTCTTTGAAGGACTTCCTCTCTTTTGCTGACTCTCCACTTGCCCAAATATGGTGTCCTTCTCCAAGGAGTAGCCTTTTCTTAACAACATGCCAAAGTATGTGAGACAAAACTTGCTGCATTTCTCCAAAACTAATGTTTGCTCTTTTGGCCGTCTATAGGATCTTCAGTACAATTCTCCAACACTGCAACTCAAAGGCTGATGCCTCAATTATTTTTTGATTTTTCTGTCACAGCAAGTGATTGAAAAGACTATGGTCTCAATCAGGCATACGTTAGTGTCCAAACTGACATCATTGCTTCTCAGTACCTTGTAGAGGTTGCTGACAGGTGACTTAATATTGCAGCATGCATCTTGATCTCTTGACTGCTAGAACCAAGGGTTTTGATTGTAAATTCATGTGAGATGATATTGTTGACAATTTAAATCTTTTCTCCATCTATATTAAAGTTGCTTATAGGTACAAGGGTGAGGATTTTTGTCTTCTCAATGTTGACATGCAATCCATATTGTAGCCTGCAGTCTTTGTTTCTAGCAAGTGTTTCAAGTCCTTCTCACTTTAAGCAAGCAAGGGTATGTCATTCACATAATACATGTTGTTGATAAGTCTTCTTCAAATCCTGATATCACATTATTCTTCATAGAGCCCAACTTCTTGAATGATTTGCTCAGCAAACAAATTGAATAGGTATAGAGAAAGAATATAACCCAGCCACATATCTTCCTCTGTTGAGATAGTAGTTTCTTGGTCCAAGTATAGGTTTCATATGAACATAATTAATTTCTAGGATTCCTACTATTTTATTTTATTATTTTAATGAAAGTTTACAGAGACTTAGGGTTTCCAGTCATTCATTATTGCACTTTTCTCCCTGTCCACCCCTCCTCCCCCAATTCACTTTTCTCCTTGATGCGTAAAAGAAAAACTCTTTCATTGCTATGCAATCCCTTCTCCCATATCCACTGCACTGTGCAGCCTTCATTCTCGACTCCTGTCATGACAATAATACCTAATCATATATCCCTTTTAAACAGTTCTCTTCCTCATCTTTTTCAACACAGTGTACATCATTCCTCCCCTGCTTCTCTGTCTTCTCTTAACCCCAATGTCAGTCCTATTTTACAATAGTGGCCTTAAGCAATATTTTCTTTTTGTGACTGAGATATTTCACTCAGCATAATGTCCTCTAGGGTCATACACTTAGCATTGCATTTCATGAGTTCCTTGTTTTTCAGTGCTGCATACTATTCCACTTTGTTACTATACCAGAGATTCTCTATCCATTCATTTGTTGATGGGCAGGCACTTCGTTTCTTTCCAGCTCTTTGCTATTGTGAACAAAGCTGATAAGAACAGACACTTTACCAAAGAAGACATTCAGATGGCAAACAAACACATGAAGAAATGTTCAAAATGTCTAGCTCTAAGAGAGATGCAAATCAAAACAACTATGATATATCATCTCACCCCTGTAAGAATAGCAAAATTTAACAGAACAGCAAATAACAAATGCTGGTGAGGTTGCAGCGAAACTGAAACACTTATTCACTGTTGGTGGGAGTGTAAAATGAGGAAACCACTTTGGAAGGCTGTGTGGCGCTTTCTTACATGGTTCCAAATAGAAATACCATTTGAGCCAGCAATTACACTTCTGGGAATTTACCCTAAAGAAACCATAACCACCACCCAGGCAGATATATGCACACGGATTCCTTCTATTCTTAAGGTTAGTCATAGTTTGTTATGATCCACACAGTAAAATGCCTTTGCAGAGTCAAACACAAACAGATATTCTTCTGGGACTTCATCCTTTTAACCAGGATCCATCTTACATCAGCAATAATATCTCTGATGTCACAGCCTCTTCTAATAGCAGCTTGAACTAAACCCACGTGCCACCTTTATTAACCTTAGGCCAACAAAATTCCCCACCGTCTTGTCAGAAAAGATACAGCTTCAGAAGCCTAAAGGAACATTATCATACATTGGAATGAATGAATGGCAAATGAATGGCAATGGATATGTGCTTGGAAATCCAGAGTTATGCCAACAGTTAAACTGTTACTACCAGCTAAAAGCTATGAGGCTAGAGTCCACACAATTGTACCTTGAAAAAAAATTCCTGGAGATCTATGTACTAAATATCAGTCTTGTTCTGTAGTTTTATATTTAAACACATTTGTACCACAAATCAGAATCAACAAGATGATAATAGGTTTTGTTTCTTTATTATATGCTAACATCAGACAGCTGGACAATGGACTAAGGATGACAGAAGATTTGATGTCTTTGACTTGTGGTGTGGGACAAGAGTCTTGAACATATCATGGACCACCAAAAAAACAAATAGGTCTATCTTGGAGAGGGTGAAACCAAGTTTCTTCTTACTGGCTTTTATTCTTAAGCTCTGTCTCACATACTTTGGGCACATCACCAGGAGGGACCAGTCATTATAAATTTACATCATCTCTGGAAGGGTGGAAAGTCAAGAGCAAGAGAGGAAGACTGTGGATGAGGTGGATTGATACTGTAACTGAGGCAATGAGATTAGGTGTGTTGGAATCAGTGAGACAGGCTCAGGATAGGAGAGGCTTCAGAGCTATTGTACACAGGGTCACTATAAGTCGCAGGAGACTTACAGCGCATAACAGTAGCTATTCTAAAGGTGCTGAAGATACAGTTATTGTGGTTTTGAAATGTATCATCTTGATTAGACTTAACCACATTTCATTTCCTAAGTATTTCTGATAGTTATTAGGTACCACTGAGTTGAGTATGACTCATAATAACCCTGCAAATAAGACCTGAAACTTACATTATCCTGTGTCGTCCTCATCATCTTTGACACACTTGAACCTATTGCTACAGTTAATGGATTGAGCTTTCTCAAAAAAGGTTTTCTTTGTTTTCACTCTCCTTCCACCTTTTCAAGAATAGTGTCCATTTGCAAAGAATAATCTCTCTTAACAACATGCTCAAAAGTATGTGAGACAAAGCTTTGTCAATTTTGCATCCAAGGAGCACTCCAAAGAGCTGTAATTTTTAACAAGATCTATCTGTGTTCTTTTGGCAGTCCATAGTCTTCTCTAACACCACAACTCATAGGCATCAATTCTGTTGCTATACTTCATTGTTCAGCTCTCAGATACAAATACTTCAAAATGGATCTTTAAGCTGATAGTTATTCTTTGGTGTTTTGGAGAGGTCTATGATCCAAGCCATGGTCTTCACAATTACTTGTTATGCATCAGAAGCTCAGACAATGAATAAGGACAACAGAAGAAAAACTGAGAACTTTGAGTTGTAGTGCTGGAGAAGAGTGTTGAACATATCATGGGCTGCCAAGAGAACAAAAAGATCTGTCTTGGAGAGGGTGAAACAAGGTTGTTCCTTGAAAGCAAGGATTTTGAAGGTCTGTCACATACTTTGGGCATGTGGCCAAGAGGGACCAGTTCTTGGAGAAGGATATCGTACTTGGCAAGGTGGAGGGACAGTGTGGTGATATTGTTATTGTTGTTGTTGTTGTTATGTGCCCTTCAGTCACTTGCAACTCATAGTGACCCTATGTACAACAGCCCTAAACTCTGCTCTATCCTGTGCCAATCACACTGTCTCCAATACACACATCCTGATTACCCCGGCCACTGACTCAGTCTACCTCATAGAGGGCCTTCCCCTCCTATGTTGTCCCTCTACCCTCCCAAGCATGATGTCCTTCTCCAAGTACCGGTCCCACCTTACAATATGTCCAAATTATATTAGATGGAGCCTCAGAATCCTTGCTTCCAGGGAGCTGCCCCATTAGACCCTCTCCAGGATGAATCTGTTTGTTTTCGTAGCAGTCCATGGTACCCTCAATACTCTTCTCCGGCACCACAGCTCAAAGGCATCAATTCTCCTTCTATCCTCCTTAGTCACTGTCCAACTCTGATGAATAACAAGTGATAGCAAAGACCATGGTCTGTATCAGACACACTGTAGGAGAGGAAAACCTCAGATGAGATGGATTGGCATAGTAACTGGAGTAATGGGGGTAGATGTGTCAGAGGCAGTAAAATTGACTCAGGATACAGTAGAATTCAGAGCTATAACATATAGGGTCACTATAATTCATAAATACCTTGATGGTACACAGCAACAACAAAAACAATGCTATACTAGTTCTGCTTCTCAGATTAAACTGTGATTGATACAGTTATAAACAAAATAAAGTAGGATTTATAAAAATAATGTAATCTCTACCCTGATGGGATTTACAAACTAGGCGAGGAGGAATACATCTTTTAAAATATTATAATTATTCTATGAGAAAAAAAGTCAGAATTTGCAGATAGCTTCTATCTGTGTACAAGGAACCTTCTAAAGCATTCTCAGAATTTTAGAAGAGAGAATGTGTTCCACTCAGACCTCCTTGGAAATCAGATCTCTTTGTATCTTTTATATATATATATATATATATATATATATATATATATATATCCCATAGTTTCTATGTACTTTTTCTTTTTTCTGAGACACAAAACCATCAATCCTTATTTGAAAAAACTTGCTCTTGGGTTACTGAAGTCTCTTTTGTTTGTATAAAGAGATGCCGAAGTGCCTGAGAATTTACATCGCTTGTGTGTGACCTCGATCCAATAAATGACAGATGCAGGAGCTTGTTCAGAAGAGGCCTTAGAATGAGAGATATTGCTGCTGTCATGTGGAAAGCAGAGAGTTATTCACTTGTGTTTTATGAATTATGCATATGCATTCAATTCTACTTTGTTGTTATGTGCCATCAAGTTAACTACTACTCACAGCGATGTTCTGAACAACATATCTGAGTCTTACTGAATCGGAATCTTATTGCATAACACTCTTATAAACTCTCTCCTACTCACTTCCATTTTGGTAGTCACTGAGTCAGTTTGTTTCATGGAGGTTCTTTCTTTCATTGACATCTTACCATTCCAAGTATGATCCTTCTCACCAACGATTGAGTCTTCCTGAAAATAAACCCCAATTAAATGAGATGAAGTTTCACCATCCTTGACTCCTTTAAGATAGATATATTTGTTCTTTTGATTGTCTATGGGATATTCAATACTCTTTTCCAAAACCACAGTTCAAAGGTTTCAGTTCTTTGGTCTTATTAATTTTCCAATGGTAAGATGCACAACCTCTTGGCTATTGTCTGAGCTGACTTCCGCTGGGTCCGCAGCTTCCAGGCTCCCCTTCTGCCCAGGGGCGCGCTCTCCATGTCCCCCCAGCACCTCCTCCCGATGGCTTTTCCTCTGTACCTGCAATATGCCTCTTGGCTATTGTCTGAACTGACTTCCGCTGGGTCCGCAGCTTCGACGGCACATAACAACAACAACAACAAGACACAAAAGAAGATGTTGAAAATACAATGGCTCTGATCAAGCCCATTTTAGTGTTTGAAGTGATATTTTTGCTTTTTGGGGTACTCTTTGAGAGGATATTTTCCTAATGTAACATATATTGATTTCTTAGTAGTTGCTACCATGGGTGCTGGTTGTGGACCCAAGTAAGATGAAATCATTGACAACGTCAACATTTTCTCTATCTATACTGATGTTATTTATTGATCCAGTAGATTAAACTCTATAGATCATAATGAATTATGAACATTAAAAAGAATGGGAATTCTAGAATACTCAAATGTACTTATTAGGAACCTGTAGATGGACCAACAAGCACCCGTTTGAAAGAAACAAAAAATGAATGCCATATAGTTAAAAATCAGGAGACGTATGTACATCAAGTTTTTCATCATCTCACCATACTTGTTCAACCTGTACACTGAGAAAATAATTGAAAAGAACTGGATTACATGAAGAAGAATATGGAAGCATGATTTGAATAATACTTAATAACAAAATGACATATGCAGATAACAAGATGTCGCTTATTGAAAGTGAAGAGGGCTTGAATCACTTGCAGAGGAAGATCAAAGACTGTAGTTTTCAGTGAGGTTTAAACTTCATCCTAAAAAACAAACAAACAAGCAAACAAACAAAAAAACCCAAACAAAAAACCCACAAAAGCAAAACTTAAAAAAAAAAACCAACACAAACAAACCCAGAACAAAAAACAACCAACAAAACTCCCACCAAAACCAAGATCTTCACATGGATCAATAAATGTTATTGTTATATGCTTTCAAGTGACAATAACGCATGGTGACTATTTATATAATGGCTATGAGCCTTGCCCTATCCTGAGCCAGTCTCACTGTTTCCAAAATATCTATTCCTATTACCTAAGTTACTGTGACAATCTATCTCATCCAGGGTCTTCCTCTTCTGCATTATCTGTCCCTCCACCCTTCCTAGCATGATGCCCTTCTCCAAGGATAGTCCCTCCTGGCAACATGCCCAAAGTATGTCAGATGGACTTCAAAATCCTTGCCTACA
>NW_006399783.1:3746195-3761239 GCF_000299155.1 Elephantulus edwardii | reverse complement strand
ACTCGACAGCACATAACAACAACAACACAACATACACGTGAAATTTTTATAATGAACACGAAAAGTTTCAAAAGAATTAATGCTTTTGAATTGTTGAGTTGATAAAGTAGTGCTTCCCAGAGACAAGTATGGTAGGATGTTATTTCACATACATCAATGTATTATTAGGAAGTGCATTATTAGGAAGTACAAGTCCTTGGTGGAGGTGGAAGCATCATTCTTGGCAAAGAAGAGTGTTGGTGAAAAAGAGAGACTTTCACTGAGACTTATTGATAAAGTAATTACAACTATAGCTTTAAACATAGCAGAAGGATTGTTAATAAAGTGTAGGAATGAGCATGCTGTGTTCTGTTGTCCATAGGGTTGCTATGAGTAGAAGTCAAATTGACAATATCTAATAATAACAATAGGCTTCTATCAATTTTTGACAGAAATATTTGTAGTTCAAACCTAGGCAGATATATTTAGTCATCTTATTTTTGCATTTCTTGATAGGAAGGAGTTTGCTATTGTAACTTGAACCTTTAAAGCATTTATCCCGCAGAATGCTTTAGTTTACATCTCATAAAATGGATTTGTTCCTTTCTACTTTCCAAAAGGACTGTGTTTCTTTGAGAACAATAAACATCATTGTTATATCTTAAATTTTTCAACATATCAGAATTGATTAAAAGTATTTGAAGAATGAACAAAAATAGTTTCATGTGTATTGCTGTCCAAAGAACTCAACATTCTGAATTGTAATTTCTCTATTTGCAAGTTCTGCCATTGTTGTTAAGTACCATAAAATCATATGACACATAGCAAACCTATGAACAATGGATCTGACCTTTGTTCTATCCTGTGTCACCATGACCATCGCTGACATACTTGAGCTCCACTTTCAGCTGGTACCAAGTGGGAAATTACCTCTTTACAAAGGTCATTGGGCTTTCTTACCATGACCTTCAAGATTTTACATCATTTTGCTCCTTTCTAGTTCCTTAAGTCTTTCAACTTTCACTTACACACTGCTCTCCAGTCATATACATAAATGTTCTTGAAAGTACCAACATCATTAGCCCAAGAATTTTGCACTTTATGTTTATGTAGGCCCTGCCAGGTATGTTGAAAAGCTTTTCCCCCGACCCCTTTGTTCATGTATGAAATGTTCTTTTCTCAAAAAATGATTTCTCTGACTTCCTTGTCTTAAGCAGTCACCTCCACCACGACCACCTAGGCACACTTCATCATATTAGTACAACTTTTTGAAGGCATGTTATATTTTTTTTTCTTTCATTATTTTATATCTTACTAGAATAAACCTTCAATGGCAGAATGAACTTTATTCAACTTATTACTATGCCACAAGTATAAAAATTAGTAACTTAACAATATAGTTATTATTGTGGAAGTTATGTGTTGTTGAGTCAAAATCCACTAATCACTGACATCTTTTTGGAGGATTTTCAGAGGTTATAAGTCATATGGAAGAGACTGTCCATCTTTCTTTTAGAAGCTGCTTGTAGATTCACCATGTACATTTGATTTTGTAATGTAATTCCTTACCACTATGCTGTCAGAGCTCCTTACTTACATATAGAATGGACTCAATGAATAGTGCTTGAATAAATATACAGTAAAGATATTGAGAATGTTAATACATGAGAATTAGGTCTGAAGGAGGAGCATCGATTTCATATATTCTTGGGCAGTTGCTCCAGAGAGAGTGATCCCTAGATGTTTCTAACCTATCCCCTCTATAGCTCCTTGGCAACTCCATCCTCATCAGGAACATGAAGACGGAGGAGGAGGAAGGCTACAGACCCAGTACATCCTGCTTTCCCTCAGGATGCACTGGCACTCAGGATCTTGTGCTGAGGAGGCAGCCTCAGGTAAGCAATGGACCAGTCAACTCACCCACTGCCCTCTCAGGGGTCACCATCTCTAAAGGAATGAGGACATCTTATTGGGAAAGCTGAAGCTCAGAGAAGCTGTCTCCAAGGAAGACTGGCATCCAGAGGCAAGGCATGCTTCTCTGAGGTCCCATCAACATATTGTTCAATGTTTTGGATCAGTGTGGTGTCTTGTGTAAGTGATAGGCAATCAGTGTCTTTTTAGACTGAATTATAACCGTGTTAGAAAGCTTATAGCACCTTAAGCCTGACAATGTAGATGTATTTCTGTCAAGTCGTACTTATTTATACAGGAGTCAGGCTGGAAGTTTCTCCTGACTCACGTAGCTTCAGACACAGATCAATTCAAGAAAGTAGGTATGATAGCAGGTTGCTGTGTCACAGGCTGTAAAGGTTGGTTTGCATATAGGACAGCAGGCAGCTGACTCAAAGGCCGTAGAAGCTGAAGAATTCCAAGAAGTGGTGGTGAGATGATGATCTGAATGTAAGATTCAAAGCAAGAAATGACAGAGTGGTTGCAACTATGTGCTCAAAGACAGCCACAGCTGGATAGAACCAGAAAATGTGTCATTCTATTATAACTATGGTTGTTGTGATTTAAAACTAACTCAACAGTGCCAAACATCACTGTCACACAAACACAAACTTACACACACACACACATTCATGTATATAAATAAACTACTCTGCTGTTGTGCAATTCCCTTACGTCTTAAAAATCTTTTCTGACAAAAGTCTCATTTTGAGCAAGCCTCAGCTGCATAGACCTGGCATTTCCATGATCTCAATACACCCAAAAAGCCCCGACCTCTTAGACTCAGCATTCTCACTGTCAGAATATATTTGGCAGTCTTCCAAACTTAATGAAAAACCTACAAACAGGAGAGAATAAAGTAGATGAAGGGGACCGTCTAAGAATCAAATACCTATGAACATAAAAAACTTCTCCAACAGGGTAAAAAGGGAAGTAACAGATTGGGAAAAAAATTGGTAATTATATATCACCAGGGACACATATCTAAAATTTATATAATAATCCAGTACCTCAACAAGAAAAAGAGAATACAATCACAAAATGGGCACAGAATATGAATATAGTATTAGAAACATTCCCTTAAAGAAACCAGAGATGCCACTCAAACAGATATATGAACATTCATATTTAATGTTGTGTTATTTACAATAGTAAAGAGATGGAAGTAACTCATGTGCACATCAACAAACTAATAGAAAAATTATGGTGTATTCATATGATGGCATACTATGGAGCAATGAAAAATAATGAACTCATAAAACTTTACACAACATGAGTTACTGTGGAAGATATTATGCTGAGTGAAATGTCTTAGCCACAAAAGGACAAATACTACATGGAACCACGTTATAAAACAGGTCTGTCATGGGAGTTTGGGAGAAGAATAAGATAAAAGTGAATAATGAACTTTGTGTTGAAGCAGATGAAGGTAAGAACTGTTTAAAAGGAATCTATAGTTAGACATTATACAAGCAACAATAGCCCCAAATAAGAGGTACATTGCAAAGAGGACAAGGGGAGAGAGAGAATGAGGTAATTGTGTAACAATGAACAAATAGGTTTTTTTTTAAGTGAACTAGAGAAGGGAAAAAGAATAAAATGTGTGACAATGAATGAATGAAACTCTAAATTATCTGTAAAAAAAATAAATGAGATCATTTGTCCCCTCATAAAACTTCATTATCTAGGGCAAAGACTCCAAAGAACTAGTTACTTAACAATTGGTTATAAATTTTATTACTAAAAATAACATTCAACTACAACTATATTTCATTTAGAATACCTCAGAAACCAGGGTAGCAAGTTCTCCACAAGAGTTAGTGTCATTATCTCTGAAAAATATTACACTCCAATTTAATAGCTGAAAGAATATTAGCCTTGATCTTCAGATTGCCTGCCTGGAAGAAGAGGATGAATAAGAAATTGAAGGAAGCTTTCAGGGTTAATGGCTTTATCTACATATTATGAAGAGGAACATTAATAGAAGTGAAAATTTGAGGAAAGAATTTAAGATTGTTTGGCTTTAGTAGACATCTTTTTTGCAACAAATAGCCAATGTAAACTCTGATTCCATTGCATTTGACATGTACGTGGTTCAGAAGTGGGTAGCATTGTATTCCAATTAAATTACTATGAGTTGGAGGCCAAATTGTCAACATTTAATAGCAACAAAAATAAGAGCTATGTACTTGATTCTCCTGAGTGGAATGCATATGAAAGCCTTTAGACAAATGAAGGAAACAATAGAATTTTTCTCTCATCCTTTTAATAGAGAGCTCTCTTGTGACCTAGTCCCTACGGAGTTGAGTTGCTAACACTACAGTTGCACCTTTTAGTTTTGGCAATGAGAAACCTCCTTTAATTAAGATTTACATCCTTAGAAACCCAAAAAAGGTAAGCTATGAGTTGTTCCCAGCTTGACGAAAATGAGAGGTTGTTTAATGTTTGTATATTCATGCGTTGACTTTGTGTGTTTAATATTATGTAGCAATACACATAGCTAGAAAGAGGAATAAAGATGGTGAGAGGGAATGATTACCATGCTTTTACTGGGGTGAGAGGAAGACTGAAAACCTTTCATACTTTTTGGCTTCACTAAGAGTATGACTTGGAGCTAGAAGGGGTCAGATACACAAAATGAATCTGACTTTCTTCCTCCAGATAATTTCCACCCCCATCTCAGTTTCAGCACAAAAATGCAAATGTTGCCTTGGTTCTTCACATTCTCCATATCCAATCCTATAATTTTTAAGTAACACTTCTGCTTCTATATGGAATATTCTGTTATCCATATTAAAAAAGGTTTTATTTTCATTCTAAATGTGATCTGAAAGCATTTTTCCCTTTAAAACTTTTCAATGTTGTCTCATATTATGTACAAAATTCAAAGCCCAAATGCAGACTAAATATGAAATAATCTAGCCCTTGCCTAGCTCTCTAATCTTGTTTACAATTCTTTCCTACTTGCACACTGCACAAGCCACATTAGCTTCAGGCAGTAATAATGATGCCCATAAAAGGAGCCTAGAACTACAACAAGCCACGGGACTCAGGAGGCTGCACTTTATACACTCTTTCCAATGAGGAATGATGCAACGCAGCCAAGGCAAACCATGTACAACAAAATCCAGTCGAGTTGCAGAGTTGATGTAATTCATGGTGATCATATATGTGGTGAAGTAGAGTTGTACTAGAGTTTCCAGTGACATTTTTTTCCCACAGAAACTTTGAGTAGGTTCAATTTGTCATTCTTTTAGTTAATGTCCAATTGCTTAACCTTAAAGACTTCAGAGAGTCCGGTCCTGGCAAACATTACTAATGTGAGGATTTGAAACTATTCCTCTTTTCTATGATGAAAGAAATTGTACCACAAATGACAAATAATGCTCTATGACAATGGTTATCTGACTTCAACAAGTAGCACATTAATTTAAAAAAAGCTTGTTAAAATAAAGCCAGGACCCAGACCAGAAATTTGGTGCCAAACACAGGAACTCTATAGTATGCTGATACAATTAGTATTTACTAGAAAAGGGGGACGAATACTATGTAAGATGGTGACAACTGAGAAGAAGAGGGAGACTTTTCTGGAGAAATGGTAAACTCATTAAAAGCACATTGTTTCAAACAATCAAATGGATTGACAAATTGTAGTCCATTTACACAATGGAATTACTACACAGCATTCAGGAGCAATGATTTAAAAAAAATTACTATATAACTTGGTGCCCCTGTTGTAAAACGGGACTGACATTGGGGTTGGGGGGAAATTAAGAAAAGAAGGGATAAATAACATATACTGCATTGAAAAAGATTAGGGAGAGAACTGTTTAAAAGGTATATGTTGTTGTTGTTATGTGCTGTTGAGTCGCTTGGAACTCATAGCGACCCTATGTACAACCACAGCCCTAAAGTTGGCTCTGTCCTGTGCCAATCGCACTGCTTCCAACACACCCATCCCAATTACTCCAATCACGGAACCAGTCCACCTCACAGAGGGCTTTCCCTTCCTGTGCTGCCCCTCCACCCTCACAAGCATGATGTCCCTCTCCAAGGACTGGTCCCTCCTTACATCATGTCCAAAGTACGTCAGACGAAGCCTCAGAATCCTTGCCTCCAAGGAGAAGCTTGGTTTAACCTGCTCCTGGATGAATCTTTTGTTCTCCTAGAAGTCCACGGAACACTCAATAGTCTTCTCCAGCACCACAGCTCAAAGGCATCGATTCTCCTATCTTCTCTAGTCATTGTCCAATTCTCTGACGTATAACAAGTGATTGCAAAGACCATAAGATTAGGTTTATCTTTATGACAAGATTCAAGAATAACAAATGCATATTAATGTGGACTGTGAACTCGGGGAATTGTATAACAATGAAAGATTTTTTTTTTTCCTTCAAAGAGAAAAATGAACTAGGGGGAGGGTTGGGCAGGGAGGAAAATGTGCAACAATGAATGAATGGGGGGGGAAATTAAATAGAAAAATATGCTGTAAAATATATTTGTTTCATTAAAAATCATTAATACAAAAAAATTTTTTAAAATTGCTATATTACTTGGGAGGCGCTGGAGAGCATCATGCTGAGTGAAGTAAGTCCAATAAGGAAAATTATTGTAGGAGAACATTGTTGTAGCAATAGAAAGACAACCAGCAAAATGTGTATCCAAGGGCAGGGGAGTAGGAGCAGAGAGGTGGAGATGAGCAGGAGAGAAAATCCTAGGGTTGCACAATTTTGATGGAGGCACGGAGGGCATAAGAAAGGTTAGGCAGGGATTTGGGGAGACAGGACAATGATGGGCATAGTTCAGTGCGGATTAATTTTATAGAATACAATGAATTGGAATGATTGTATGAAACACAATGTAAATGAAACAATGTATATGGACTTTGGTAAGCGCACCATCATAAAACAAAAATAAATAAAGAAAAATACATTGCTGCTGAGTTGGAATGAACTGACCCTTCAGTGGGTTTCAGAGGCTGTAAACGGCGTAAGAAAATACTGCCCATTTTTCTCTCTTAGAGAAGCTGGTGACTTTAATCTGTCTTTTAGCAGTATAACTCCTGATCCATTTATTCCCTTCTTTACTGAATCAAGGGCACTTTGGTGTCTTGATTGGAAAAAATATGGGTAGTCTCCTCGTATGTAATCTACGTACTCTGAAATCCAGTGGATTAATATAGAGTTGATTCTCAGTTGATGGCAATGAGACTTAGCTCTCTTCCAAAACTGTCAAGACTTGCTCCATAAAAGAAAATTTTCTTCAGTTAACCAGATTCTTTTTTGGAATGAAGTAGTATTACATCTACTTTTATCTCCTTTTCATGAAGAGGTTAATCAAGTCATTCTTTTCAACAAGGGAAGGGTTCTAAAAAACACTTTCCTTTATCTCATATCACTTGTGTTCCCCTTATAGGGTAGTGTTCTGGACAACTGCCAAAGTAGCCTTCCTGTTAATTTGACTTTGTTTATGGGAATATTATTGTTTTTGTTGTTGTTATGTGCATCGAGTTACTTGTGATTCATAGCAACCCTATGTACAAGAGCCCTAAGCACTGCTTTATCATTTGCCAGTCTCTCCATCTCTGACACACTCACTCTCACCACCCCAATCACAGAATCAATCCACCTCATCAAGGGTCTTTGTCTCCTGCACTGTCCCTCCATCCTCACAAACATGTTGTCCCTTTCCAAGGACCAGTCCCTCCTTGCAACAAGCCCAAAGTATGCCAGATGAAGGTTCAGAATCCTTGATTCCAAGGAGCAGTCCGGCTTCACCCTCTCTAGGATAAACCTGTTTATTCTCCTAACAGTCCATGGAATATTCAACACTCTTCTCCAGCACCATAGTTCAAAGGCATCAATTCTCTTTCTATCATCCCTAGTCACTGTCCAACTCTCCGATACATATAGCACATAATTGTGAAGACTATAGAAAATATTATAAATTTTCTAATATAAATGTCTATCAAAATTACATAATGATGGATTAGAGAAACCAGTTTTCAGTGAGTATTTTAATACAACAAATCTCATTGAGCAAGTTTTTTTCATTAGTCATCATAGAGACTGAGTAGATAAGACCAGCAAAAAATGGGGATCTAAGGCATCAAATATGTATTTTTCAGTCAACTCTAGGTCAGAGTTTCCCCAGTTATGGACTTTGTACCATATGTATCTAAATTAATGCAAGCATTTGTTAATATTCATAATTTTAGGCCCCTCCTACAAGATAATTTATGATACAGATGGAATTTAGGAATCTCAAATTATTTTGATAAACTTACTAGCAATACCAATGGATTAAGAGAAAACATAACTTGAGCAAAAAATTTAATTTAGTGAATAATTGTACCTCTTACCAGGTGCTATTCAATGCCATAAGTCTTTATAAAGTATCCTACACTCTTTCAGATTCAGTGCTATCTAGTGCTCTTATATGATGTGTAATTCAGATCTTGTGAGCGTGTGCATGTCCAGGCCATTTTAGTACTTCTATATTATCATTTACAATTAAAGCATCACCAGGAAAAACAGAATTTTATTTACTGATTAATACATAGTTATGTGAATGTTTATGCAATGTAAAATACCTTTATATAATTAAACTGGTTCTATTTATTATGGAAATAATAACACATTTTAGATAACATTGAAAAGTATGAGAATCTCAGAACCTTAACTGTGTTCATGGGAAACCTACGTATAGACCAAGAAGCAGTTGTCTGAACAGCATGTAACAGGATTGGATCCTTTCTATATAGCTCTTCAATCTAGATGCTGACCAAATTATTCAAGAAGCTCAAATAAATGAAGAAGGAGGCAGCATCAGGATTGGAGGAGGACTTATCAACAATCTGCATTATGAAGATGACACAGCCATGCTTCCAGAAAATTAAGACATGGTGTATTTATTCAGATCAGACAGCAATCCTCATTATGTTTTACATCTCAAAATGAAGAAAACAAAAATCTTTACCAGTAGACCAAGCAAGAGGCAACATCATGACAGATGGAGCAAAAAGAGTGAAGTTATCTGTAATTTAATTTTACTCAGACCTACAGTCAACACTCATTGCAGCATCAGTCAAGAAATCAAATTATATGTTTCATTGGCAAACAGCTATCAAGAACTTATCCAAAGAGGGAAGTTATCAATTGAAAGTCCAAGGCATGCCTGCTATCAACTATGATGGCTTTATATGTATCTGAAAGTAGGACAACGGATAAGGATGACAGAAGAAGAATAATGTCTTAGAACTGTATTGTTGGACAAGATCCCTGGTAGTCCACTAAATATTAATAAACTGACTATCCTAGGGCTGGCCAAAAGAACAAACCATTTTGTCCTGGAAGAAAGACAAGGAGGTTCTTCACAGCAGCAAAGATAGTGAAACTTTGTCTCACATGTTCTGTGCATGTTGTCAGGAGGGGCCAGCTCTTGTAAAACAAAACTAGCAGCCACACAGCATGCTGGGAAGGTGGATAGAAAAAGCAAAGAAGACCTCCTATAAGATAGACTAACATGGTCACTGTGACTATGAGCTTAAGCATCCAAGAGCTGTGAGGATGGCGCAGGATGTAGTAAAGGTTCAATTTGTTCTTCACAGGAGCCCCTTAAGTAGAAGTTGACTTGTGGGCACCTAAGAACAACCATCAGCTACTCCATGAGATAAATATGGGTAATCTCCTCGCATAGGATTTACAGCTTCTGAAAACCTACTGTAGAGGCAACAATGAAGTTAGGTCCAACTCAGTGGTTGTTATTATGTGCCTTTGAGTCACTTGCGACTCACAGTGACACTATGTACCACAGCCTTAAACCCTGCTCTATCCTGTGCCGATCGCACTGCTTCTGAAACAATCATCCCGATTACCCCAGTCACTGAATCAATCCACCTCATAGAGGGCCTTCTCTTCCTGCACCGTCCCTCCACCCTTCCAAGCATGACGTCCTTGTCCAAGGACCAGTCCCTTCTTACAACATGTACAAAATATGTCACACGAAGCCCCAGAATCCTTGCCTCCAAGGAGAAGCCCAGTTTAACCCTTTCCAGGATGAATCTGTTTGTTTTTTTGGCAGTCCATGGTACACTCAGTACTCTTCTCCAGCACCACAACTCAATGGTACACAACAATAATAACAGCAACAACTACCTCAGATTTAGAAAATGATGAAGAGTTGGAGGTCATGTACTACAAAAATAGAGAGAAATCATTCTAGGGTAATAAAGAAAACATCATAGAAAATAAAATATGGAGTCAGAAAAACACTTTCTATTTCTCACCATTAAAAACTCATCATTCTTTTGAAGTCATTCCTAAAGCTACTATATATTCAAAATGCAAATTAGCAGCAAGTTGCTATTTATTAAAAGATTTATGACAGTCCCAGTTAGAATAATTCCATAAACATATTTTTGGAAAAAATCTTATTTACTTCAAATTGTTGAGAAGGTAAAATAAATGAATTCTTTTAATTAAAACAACATGACACCTTACAGGTGACTTTGACACCTAAGTAACATTTATTAGACTATGAAAATTTTACAAATAATTTTTAAAATATTATATAAAAAAGAACTCCAAATGTCTTTGAAGACTATTAAGAGTCTAATTATTATTAAAAAGAGTAGTGTGCACTTATTAGAAGCATAAAAATTACAACTAAAAATGAACTCTCTTTGCTAGGAACCAACTCAGCTGGCCCTCCAGTGGGCTTTCAGGGGTTATAAATTGCACAGGAGAATATTGTCCATCTTTCTCTCTGAGAGAACTGAAAAATCACATCAAATAACTTGAAATCTTTATGGTTTAGAGATAGCAATAAAAAAGAAAAGCTAAAGCAATGCTGAGTTCCTCAATATTTTGCTGTATTTTAGAATATCTTTAAAGAGGGAAGATACAGTAGAGTACTATATAATTACTCAGAGAATCTGAACGTTATAGTTTGGAGAAAGTCTAATTTATATCATTGTTTTCCTTTTCCTTCAAATGTAAGTAGTTTTGAATGATTTATGTGATTCTGTAATGGTTTTACACCTCTATTTTGGCTTTTTAAAATAGGACCCATTTCCATATTTCTTTTGTACAATTTATATATCTTAGTTTGGGACTTTGCATCCTTCTAAGTACTAGCTGACAAACACTTCAAGCTTTAGAGCATTAGGAAAAAAAAATCAATAGACAATGCCTTAAGAAATAAAGTGTTCCCTAATGGCCACTATTTATTTGTCAACATTTTAATGTTTCTTTTGTCCTAATACTCTGAATAGAACATTACCAGTGAATTTATGAATTAGGATCTTATTTACAGGTGTAAATGAACAATATTCACTTACTGACTTAAAGGCCTATATTTTAAAAGCAATTAGTATGGGGAAAACAGATAAAAATGTTCCCTTATAATAAGCATTGTTGTTGTTGTTAAGTGCCATCGAGTCGCAAGCGACTCATAGCGACCCTATGAAGAAGAGTCCTTGACGCTTGGGTGCCTTTCATGCCTTTCATCCTCTCTCCAGGTTCATAGGTATAATAAGCATAATTAAGAAAAAAAGCACCTAAGGATCTGTTTGAATGTCTCTGAGGAAAGAGTGATTAAACTGGACTACAGTCTCTTCAGAACAAAGAAACTAATGATAACAAATTTTAAAAGAGTTCTATGACTTCATTTTAATTAATGAATTTGCCAATCTTTACTGGCTGTTCAGGGGCACTAGGCAAGATTTAGTCTTTAGCCCAGACATTTACCACTCAATATCTATCATACAGCAAAAGTCAAGAACTTCTTCATGTCAATTCATCGTAACAAACAATCAAGTCACTTTGAAATAGTTAAACAAATCTATACATTGATATTTTCTGGTATCTTTTTATGCTACATCAAACCAGTTGAGGTTTATTCAGTGCTAGCTTCTGAGCAAATATTTCTGATATCTAAAAATGGGGAAGCTCTCAGAGGAGAACAGGATACAGAGGCACTGCAGAAACACTGGGTATTCCTATCAAAACAGTGAAAAACAGAGAAGCGTATTTCCAGGGCCCCAAATTAAGGATGCTTTTTAAACCTTCCATTTCATTAAATTGCATGCCTGGCTAGGAGAGTCATGCTAAAATATTGTGATTAACACAAAGGAAGCTTAACAGACAATGCTATTATAGGTGAAAGACTGCTAATTGCCATCTTCCCAATAACTTATTGATTTTAATCAAATCTTCCTAGAGCAGCATGCCAGCAGCAAATGGATAACTAGATAGAGGGAAAACACAACAATGGAAGGAGTAATATGAAAGAAATTATTCATGTTTGATTTGTATAAAATTGAACAAATATTCTTGATCAGCATTTATACAAATATAGATTCGTCGGGAAGGTGCTATCTAAATTGCTTCTCTCAGAGTGTATTGAAAATTACCATAACTGTTAGCATTTTTAATTATTTTGATCTGCTGAAAATAGATTAAACTGAATGGGAAATTGGCTTATTAAGGCTTATATATTTGAATTAATATGAAATGTTCTCAGTGAGTGTGTCTCCAGAATCTTTTATTCTAAAAGACAGACACTGTCTCTCATTGACAATTGGTGGGGGAGGAGTGAGTGTTATAATCCTCCAAAAAGCAGAGTTTTCTTTTGGGGTGAGCAGGAAAGAAAATCTTCTCCCCCCTGTGCAGACTACATCTGGTCTGTTTGACAGACAGAAGTAAGTTTTTGCAGGGGAGAGGAGGTGAAGGGGGGGAACCCCACCAACAAAATACCCTAAACCTAAACAAACCTTGCTAGACTAAGCTTAACACTTAAAAAATGGAGAACTCTTGAAATCCATCTTGTATTACAAGAGCAGTTTCTCAGTGTGAGATTCAATATAGTGTGAAACATTGAAGATCTCACACGTCGGTCATTCTCTGATGATGAAAAAGATGTGAGAGGCTGCGCTTCAATTGCAGTCTCTAGGCAGACCCCATGGCATCCCACTGACTGTCTTTTGGAAATATCTCATTCGCCGTAACGATGACACGGGACCGACCCAAAGGTACATGATAAATATGAGTACTAACACACACTTTATATTGAAATTGCTTCCCTTATAAATCAAATTAATAACAAATATTTTAGTTACAAAAATATCTCCCATATTTAAGCCAGAAATATTTACCTTTAAAAATCTAAAACATTCCAAAACCTGGTTTGTCAACTTGACCATTATTTGTGTTCTGAGTTTGGATAATGGAAGTAGAGGGGTTGTCCTGTTCATAGTAGGATGTTGAACAGCATCTATGGCCTCTGCCCAGGAGCCGCCATTAGCACCACTCTCCTCCGTCGAACCCAAACTGTTCCTGGATATTGCAAAATATCCCCTGGTGGGTAAAATTACCCCTGTTTGAGAATCACTAGCTTAGTAGAAGGGGTTACTTTAGTTCTCCTGAGAATGCTGCATTTCAAATCATTCTTCAGAAAATCTCCATTTCACCATAAAAAATACAGAAACAGGACAATATATTTCACATTATGGCTTTGAAGTTTAGGAAGTTGCTCTCTAAATACATTGACTGTACAAAAGAAAATCTGTATTTAGGTTAACATTTTAAATTCATTATATTAACTGACTATATGGAATGAATAGTAGAAAGTAGTCATAGTCATAATTTGAAAAGGCAAGTAAGTTGCACGATTATAAGCTGGTATGAATGGATATTAAAAAAAGAAAGGGGATTGGAGGAAGGAAAATGGAGAAGTGGGGAGGAAAATGTGCAGCAATGAATGAATCAATAAAAATGCAACTTCTCTGTAAAATTTCTTTAAAACGACAATTAATAATTAATTAAAAAAAATAAACTGCTACCTTCTGTTTAAAGTCATAGAAAAATACCGACTAGTCCAATGATGCCAAGTGATTTGAAATTAGTTGCCAAATCCTGCTGACTGGTAGTGGCTGACAGGAGATCTGGGTTAAGGAGAAGTCTGATGCTATGTCCAGACTCAGCAGGCTTTGAGCTGTGATTGATTAACGATGCCTGTCTTGGACAAGGATAAGGGGAGGATGGCACATATTTCATATATCAGCTCATTCCTTTCCAGTCATTTAATGAACTTATTCTCTTGTTCTCCAGAGTATTTTGAACTTCTAATGGGGCCGTGATGTGCGTTTTTGTGTTGCATAAATGAATAAATAAAAAATACCTCAGAAGAAGAAAAAGCATCAAGGTCACTTATAATTATTGACGAAGTATCTCTCTTTTCCCAGGTTATTTAAAATCTATAAGCATATTACTGGTTGTTTTTTTAATCATAAAATTTTATATTAAAACAAACAAATAAAAAGCACAGAATGCAGTCTAGTTCCCAAAGAAAAGAGACAAGGCACTTTGATGTTTTAAAAGCAGTCACAGCACCACCTTCCAGGAGCATATAATTTCTTCTAAAATCTGTGTCTTTCTCTCAGTTCTTTGTTGACTACTATTAATTTTAATATCTGAGTTGCCAAGAAGAAATATTAGGTGATTTATTCTTTTTTAAATCTACACATTGGTAGATGCTTTGTAAGGAAACAGAACAAGGTAACACAGTAATTTTTAAATTTCTTTAAGGTTATGAATGCCTACACATACAATGGGTTTATTTACTGCCATCAAGCCTCTCCAGTGGATTTTCAGAGGCCACATTTTGCACAGTAGGTGATTTCCCATCCTTTTCCCTCACATATATTATTGCTGTTCTTCTTAGTTGCCATTGAATTGAATATAAGTCATAGTGACCCTATCAACAAGAGATCTTAATGTTGTTCAATTCTATCTCATCCTCTTCAGCTCTGACACACTTGAGTCCATTGCTGCAGTTACTCCATCTATCCGTCTCCTCTGAGAGTCTTCATCTCTTCCATATATCCTCTACCTTTTCAAGTCTGACCCCTTCCTCCAAGAAATAGCTTCTACTAGTAACATATCCAAAGTAAGAGAGATTGTTTTGCCCTCTTTGCCTCCAAGAAACATTCTGGCTGCATGTTTTAGAAGAAATATCTGTTTGTTTTTTGCGGGTCCATGTACAACACAACACACGTAGATGAACAGAAAGGGCAACCTAGGTAGAACTGTCAAGCATGGAAATACAAAGGAAGA
>NW_006399783.1:3742014-3743410 GCF_000299155.1 Elephantulus edwardii | reverse complement strand
AAGTGGTTGAAAAGACCATGGCATAATTCAGGCACACTTCAGTCTTCCTACTAACATTGCTCTTCAGTACCATGGAGGATAGATCTCTGACAGCTTACTTGCCCAGTGTGATATGTCTCCTGATCTCCTAACTGCTGGTATCCAGGGTTGTGGACATGATCATGCTTGTGAATTATTTCACAGGGAGAAGACAGTCATACACAAGAAATACTAAAGAACGTTCAGAAGATTTTTTAAAAAATACTACTGTGTCATACTATTTCCCCTGTAAAAGTAAATGACTTATTAAACAACTTCCTCAGATAAATTTTTAATAGTATATATGTACAATTTTTTTACTGGCTATTCTCATTGTTGAGCTGGAAACAATACATAACTATTGCCCCATTGGGTTTTCAAGTCTGTAAATCGCAGGCTCAGAAACTGCCCTTCATTTTCCTATGGAGCCACCAGTAAATCTGAACCCACTTTGGGACACCAGTCCAACTCCCTAAGGACAATGACACCAGGGTAACTTTCGGCTATAAAGCACCACTTTTCTTAAACTTCAATTCTATACCTCAATGTATCAGTTGATTTGTAGTTTGTGTTCATAGAGAAATTTAGTTCCTTTTGTCTGAGTTGCAACACAATCATAATCAAAATAAGGCCTCTGCGATGATGGGTCTAGGCTAACTCAATTGAGTGACACTAAGTTAACCACACTATCACTCATTTATTAGTTTTTTATATGATGATAGCTAATGTGTGGCTATACTCCTGAAAAATACTCCACCAACATTTTAAAGCTAGCAGAGGCATCAATGGAAACAGGTTTTATAAAAATTTCTAGATTATGAAAAACTGAAAAATAAAACAAAACAAAAAAAACTCAAAGCTAGGACTGTATTCTTTGTCTAAAAAAAAAGTTAATGAAAACTTAATGAATAACAATGGAACATTGTCTAATAGGCTGGCAGAATTAATGTGAATCTGCCAGATGGAAGGGTATTCAAAAGATCACTTTGGAAGAGCTGTCTCCTCTAAGTGTGGTTGACCTTAAAAATATAAATGTTGTAAAACATTCATGACCTTCATCTGCTGGTATGGCATTCATTATAATAAAAAGAAACCACAGCAAATATTAATTATCAGAACATGAAATCTAGAAATTAGCAGCCAAGGAAAATTGAAAGTCATCAAAAATGAGATGTGACACATGAAGATTGACATCCTATGCTAACACACTGCTCTTCAGTCTATTTCAACTCATCATGATTCTCCATCACTAATAGTTGGTGGATTTGAATTACTGATCTTTTGGATAGCAGTACCACCACTATACCACCAGAGATCACAGATCATAGACATCAGTGAGCTAAAATTGATTGGTGTTGGTTATTTTGATTGGATGATC
>NW_006399783.1:3733325-3740631 GCF_000299155.1 Elephantulus edwardii | reverse complement strand
TAAAAAAAGATAAACCCAAAAGAATACATGTGACACATTGAGTACAAATAACTGAAAATCAAAAACAAGATATGATCATGTATCGAGAGCATCAGACATGAATCAAGCAAAAATATATCAAAATTACAGAAAATAAAGAGATGCCATGAGACTCAAACTTGCTCCTCAGTGTGAAGTAACTAAAGCAAATGGAAGAAATGATGACTTAGATGAGTCAAGAGAAGATTTCAGGAGGTTACTCAAGAAGATATAAATGCTGTAATGAAATATACAAAGACTTGGAAGTTGGAAAACCAAAAGGGGAAAATATGTTGGAAAAGCTGAAAGAACTGAAGAAAAACCCAAGCCTTGTATTAGTACATCAAAGTATTTTATGGGCATAGTATTAAATTACACAGAAGTGTTCAAAGAAAATGGAATAAATGTACAATTTTATACTCAAAAGAATTGTTCAGTGTTCAGTCATGTTAATGGGTAGTATACGATCAAGAACGATAGTGAAGAAAGTTCAGGATGTATTGAAGGCATTGGGAAGAAAAAAATCTTTCAGAACTGATGGAATAATAATTGAGATATTTCAGCAAATTGATGTAGTTCTAAAAGAGCTCATTTATTTATGCCATTATCTTATATAGAAAGATAGACACTTAGGAAATGGATGTGAATAAATCTATGTACATGCCCATTTCCAAGAAAGGAGAAAGAAAGGAAAGCAGAAACTTTAACAGTTTCATTTCTTTAACATTAAGTAAAATCCAGTTAAAGTTAATGGAAAAAATAAAGAAGTACATCAAGAAGAAAATGCCAGATATTCAAGCTGAATTCAGAAGAGGATGTGCAATGAGAGATAATATTGCTAATTTCAAATAGATCTTGACTAAAAGCAGAAAATACAATCAAGATGGTCACTATTTTATCAAATATTCCAAGGCATTTGTTTATGTGAATCAATGAATTATGGACAATATTAAATAATTAGGAATTCTTAAACACTTATTAAATGTGTTAGTACAAAATCTGTACATAGATACCTTTACCAGCAAATTAATTTGTTTACCAAGTAATTCAAGAAGTTAAACTATCTGAATAAAAATGCACATTAGGACTGAAGGAAGACTCATTTAAAGACATGATATATGGAGAAGATACAATCTTTTTGCGGAAAATGGAGAGGACTTAAAGCACTTACAGAAAAATACCAAATACTACAGCCTTCCTTCTCTTTGGATTACACTTCAATGTAAAGGAAACAAAAATCTTCAAGACTTTAACAGTAAGTAGCAGCATGGCAAATGAAGGATAAGATCAAGTTGTCAAGAATTTCACTTTATTTGGATCCACAATCAGCACCAATAAATCAAACACTAACTTATAGCAATGGTCACTCTGTTGCAAAATATTTTTTATTATAAAATTATAGCTGTCACACAGTGTAAAGGTGAGCCTGTCAAAACCATGGCATTTTCAATCACCTCATAAGCATGGAAATATTGAATTATGAATAAGGAAGAGAAAAAAACACTTTGATGTATTTGGATCATAATGTTGTGGTGGAATATTGAATATGGCATGGATTTCTAGAAGAATGAACAGATACATCTGGAAAGAATTGTAGCCATGATTCATTTTATAAGGTAGGATGGTGAAACTTTGTTTGGAATACTTTGGACATGGTGTAAGGAAGGGTGAGTCCCTGGAGATATCTTGCCTGGTAAAGCACAGTGTAAGTAGAAAGAGAAAAGGACCTTAACTGTTGACTGACAGAAGCAGTAACTGCAACAATGGACTCAAACAAAGAAATGATTGTTGAACATTGCACAGGATTGATTATTGTTGTTCTTAAGTGCCATTGAGTGGCAGGCGACTCATAGCGACCCTACGAAGGAGAGTCCTCGAAGCTTGGGTGCCTTTCATCCTCTCTCAAGGTTCATAGAGTTTCTGGAGGCAAGCTATTATGGAAGTGGATGCCACTCCTCTTTCCAAGCTTGTTTTAATCAGGGAGCTCCACCCCACTCTGTCAACATTGGGTAGCCAACCATTAATGCATTTGACACATCAGTGTCACAGTGTTCAGCCTCACAGCAACCACAAGTGACCGCGGTACGGCAACTTGTACACCAGGCTTTAAGACCTAGAGGAATGTCTGAATAAAAACAATGAAAGACAGACCCAAGGGCTGCGGATTAAAAGTCACCCACCTTTGGCTTGGTAGCATCACTTTCTGTCCACTGGGCCAGCTGATCTCTCTCGAAGTTGATATTGTTGTTAAGTACCGTTGAGTAGTAGGGAACTCATAGTAACCCTAAGAAGGAGAGTCCTCAGGATTGATTATCCAGGGTTTTATTCTTTTATGTATAGGAATCTAACGGCTTTACATAAGAATTGATCTCATGGCACCTACCAACAAAACACTTCACCATCAGGTGAAGTCCATGTGTGTACTCACTGTTTCTGTTTCTTATGAGAAGTATTTGCAATGAATAAATCATTGATTCTGCAAAATTCTATTACTATGTATCTCTAGCCTCGTTATCTGTCATGAAGTCGATGTTTTCATTAACTATACAGAGGCATTTGAGAAATTGCGGCTAATCTTGAGAAAAATGGGAAACCCAAAACACTTGCTTGTACTCATGTGAAACCTATACTTTGACCAGGAAGCAGTCGTCAGCACAGAACAAGGAAACACTGAATGGTCCCCAAACATGGGACCTATTTCTATACCTTTCTTCTATATCTTTTCAATCTTGGTGTGCAACAGAATACAGGAGGCAGAACTTTATGAGGAGGATGGTGACATTAGGATTGGAGGAAGACTAATCAACAAACTGCATTATGCAGATGACACAATTTTGCTTGCATAAACTCAAGAAAACCTGAGGCTTTTGCTGCAGAAAACCAAGGACTGCAGTCTTCAAAATGGAATGGACGTCAACATCAAGAAAACTTAGATTCTCACCACAGGACCAATTGGCAGCACCATCATATATGGAAAAGAGATTGAAGTTGTTAACAGTTCCAGCTTGCTTGGTGCCATAATTAACCTTGGCACCAACAGTCAGGAAATCTAAAGATGAATTGCATGAGGGAAATCTGCTAAGGACCTCTCCAGAGTGAAGAGGAAATAATGTCAGTCTAGAGATTAAGGTATTCCTGAAACAGACCATGGTTTTTCCAATTACTTGCTATACATCAGAGCAGGACAATGACAAAGTCTGACAGAAGAATTGATGACTTTGAGTTATGGTGCTGCAGAAGGGTTTGAACATTCCACGGACTTCCAAGAGAACAGGTAAGTCTGTTCTGTTGAGGGTGAAACCAAGTTGCTCCTTGAAGGCAAGGATTATGAATCTCTGTCTTACATACTTTGGGCATGTTGCCAGGAAGAACTAGTCCTTGGAAAAGAACATCATGCTTGAAATGGTGAAAGTGAAGGAGAAGACTTTGGATGAGACATATTGACATACCACTATTACATGTGGTAATGGAGGTAATTATGTTAGAAACAGTGAAACGGACTCAGGATACAGCACGTTTCAGAGCCATTGTACATGGGGTTTCTATGAGGCATCCTTATGGCACATGGCAGCAGCAACAACAACAACAACATATTTTTCTAAGTTTGCGTAAAAAGGTGTCCATCTATCTACTTTTGAAATACTACTCAAAATTGTAGCTCACCACTGCTGAGCTGATTCTGACTTACAGTGACTCTCCAGGTTTCTGAGGATGTAATCATAATGAGATGAGACTGTTCATCTTTCTCCATGGAGTTAGTTAATTCAGATACCTGGAGATATATAACCTTTGAGTTTGCAGTGCAAATTTGCTATAGAATATGCCATTAGAACTTCTAATATTGTTTTGTGCTTTCAAGTTGGAACTGACTCATAAGTGACCCTCCAGAAGGTTTCTAGAGGCAGAACATCACACAGGATGAGACGGCTCATTTTTTGTCAGTCAAGCAGCTAGTGGATTTGAACCTTGTGCCTTTGAGATTTCAGTGCACCTTCTTACCACCAGAGTTCCCTACATGTTTTTAAGTGGTTACAATCTAAGAGCAAGAGCAGTGCCTGAGAGGTACAAAAGAAAAATGAGGCACAGTTTAAAAAGTAAAATTGGAGGTGGGAGAATGTTCATCCAGTAAGCAATTGCCTTTTAAAAGAAGTTACTGACTTACAACACAGTTGTAGTTGCTTGTATTGTGCTTAAGCACAGTTATTGAGCCCAATACCCTTTGCTTAATGAATGCACGTTCACCACCAAGCTCTTTTCTGCTCACTCTGTTCAATTTTCTGAGAAGCCATCTCTCCCCCTTGGTCCTTTTTCTTTGTGTCATGCCCCTTTGCTCTTTGATACCCTCAAGGCTCAGGGTCATATAGAGGGCAGGTTCACTTGCGGGAGTGCAAAGTACCTTTTATCATCCTCATGTTAATTTACCATCTGTGGTGTTGTAACAGAAAGAATATACTTTACAGTGTAGGAGGAGGGGGCTTACTTTACACTAAGTATTAAGAATGAGAAACAAATAATTTTCCTCATTTGAAGCATTTTGGTAAGTTGTTTAAGTAGTTAGCAAACAAAATCAGGGTTAAAACTAAAAAAAAAAAACCCAAAACCCCGCTGGATTCTCGACAACCAAAAAAGTTCCTTGTTTAAATCTCTGAAAGAGAATGATTCTACAACCCACAACTGAAAATCTGAAATAAAGTCAAGGACAAACCCATCAAGGGTATTTTAAAAGTGTATTTAGATGCACACTGCAATTGAACTACTAATATTGGGTAAATGAGTAAGTAAAACAAATTACACGATTTGTTATTGGCTAGAAAGATTTGGAGAAAAAAGACTCCCATTTGAAAGAACACTTTGGGGTTTTTCCTTCCACAAGAAACATGTTTCATGTCATCCAGACACTAAGTAGATTTCTTTCACAAAAACTGTTACATTATCTGTGTAAACATGTCAATCAAAGACTACAACTAGCAATTTACAGCAATGATGCTAGATTTAACATCTAGAGAGCAAGATTCCAGTGGGAAATAGTGTTTTTTATTTACCTCTTTGTTACTAGAATGTTTTTTTTTAAAGGTTTTTATATAAGGAGCTTTGAAAGGAGAGTATTTATGTTGTAACCAAAACAAATCTTTAAAACTTTAGATGTTTCTTTATTGGATTGCTTTCTCTTTTCAATTTAAGAAATGATTCCTCCAAAACACTATTTACAAAATTTTTGAGTGTATCTCAGAAGCAATAGTTTTTTTCCTTAAAATGGATCTGGGAGATGGTGCCACCGTTTCTTATTCTGTTTGCTTGATAGTGGCTTAATCATTACTTATTAATTTTCTTATTTTCATGAGATTTTCTCAAACTTAATATTCTATTAAGGTAGCATCTGTTAGAGGAATTATCTTGGTTTTTTAAAGCAAATTTTAGCTGATTACCATGAATCTACATAATTAGAATTAGGTCTAATTATGTAGTGTAAATACATGTAATATATTTATAACATATAATGACATAATTATGATTCACAATAATGTTTAAAAACTCCTCCTTAAAATTAGTAAGAAAAATATGCTGCACAACCCCTCTATAATTTATTAGCAATTTTACAATGTATGTTTTGCTGTAGCTTCAGGAATAGAGTTTGGTAAGAAAATATAATTAAAAATAAATATAATTTGTCGTTATTACCACAAAAGAATACTATGACAACTTCATTAGCTTTCATAATCATAGAAATTTTGCAATGTTTTAAACATGAATTCATGTTGAACCATTAATCACAGGCAGTCTAAAGTTCAAGAATATTCTGAACCCCACTCTAGATGTCTTGTGTATTGGGGAGCAGAAATAAATTTTCATAATACTCTTATGTTTTTATTTCTCTTTTTAGTGTTTTAAAACATTACCCAGAAGGATAGAAAATGTGAAAGATCAAAATGAACTTTTACACAAGTACAATCTGGAAAAATAACTAGAAATATTTAAACTAAATATACACATTTGATATATCATATTATAGAAGGTACAGATTTCAAAATTATCAGACAGAATTCATAATTCATTTAATTTACAAAATCAATTGATACATTTGATATACTAGAGCAGAGATTGAATTTTTCCATTGTAAAAGACACATAATAATTATTTGAGGTTAAATTATCCCTGCTGTAGCTATTTAACTGTTTTAGCTTTGTCCCAACTATATGTAATACCAAATGAATATATATAGCACTGTTACAATAAAACTTTAATTAAAAAGTAAACTTACTTAATTTGAATCCTTAGTTGTATCATGCATTGGCCCACTGGTGAGAGTACGTTTTCTTGATGCTGAGCTGCAATCCATATTGAAAGTTGCATGAGGTCCTTGACATGCAACAAGTGCTTCAGGTCCTCCTCAGTTTCAGCAAGCAGAGTTGTATCATCTGCATAACGCAGATTATTGATGAGTCCTACCTCCAATCCTGATGCGACATTCCTCCTTATAGAGCCTTGCCTCCTGGATAATCTGTTCTACATAGAGAATGAAAAGGTATGGAGATAGGACACATTCCTGGAGTACCACTTCCCAATTTTGAACCATGCAGTGTTTCCTTGCTCTGTTCTGACGACTGCCTCCTTGTCTAAGTATAGGATTCGCATAAGCACAATCAAGTGTTCTGGGATTCCCATTCTTGTCAGAGTCAGCCACAGTACTGTGTGATCCACACAGTCAAATGCCTTTGCACAGTCAATGAAACACAGACAATCTTCTGGTCCTCTCTGCTTTCAACCAAGTTCCATCTAACATTAGCAATAATATCCCTAGTACCATGACATCTTCTAAATATAGCCTGCACTTCAGGCAGTTCTGTGTTGATGTGCTGTTCCAGCCGGTTTTTTGTTTGTTTATTTGTTTTGTTTTTGTTTTGCTTAGTTTTGGATAATCTTCAGTAGAGGCTTGCTTGCATGTGAAATCAGTGATATTATTCCATGATTTTTGCACTCTGTCTGGTCACCTTTCTTTGGAATGGGAACAAATATAGATGGTCAGGTGGTTGGTCAGGTGGTTGTCCTTCAGAATTCTTTGCACAACTTGGTAAGCACATCCAGGGGAGCATCTCTTTGTTGAAATAAGTCAATTGGTATGCCATCAATTCCTAGGGCCTTGTTTTTCACCAATTCTTTCAGAGAAGTTTGAACTTCTTCCTTCTTCACCACAGGCTCTTGCTCATATGTCGTTTCATTAAATTCTGTGTGTCCATTCATTTTGGTACAATGACTGTATATTCTTTCCATTTTCTTTTAATGCTTCCAG
>NW_006399783.1:3732150-3733110 GCF_000299155.1 Elephantulus edwardii | reverse complement strand
TATCTTAATATTTTCCCCCTTTATTTTGGCTTCTTGGTGCTTTAGTGCCATATTCAGAGTTCCTTCTTACATCCAACATCCATCTTGGTCTTTTCTTCTTCCTCTCTTTGTAATTACCTTTTGTAACTTCCTGGATGATATTCTTGATTCCTTCCACAGCTCATGTCTGAAGTATTGAAGAGGAACGATGTCAGTCTGGAGACTAAGGTGTGCCTGATAAAGGCCATGGATTTTGCAATCACTTGCTACGCATCAGAGAGCTGGGCAATGACTAGGGATGATAAAAGGAAAATTCATGCCTTTGAGCTGTGGTGTTGGAGAAGAGTGTTGAATACACCTACTATGGACTGCTAGGAGAACAAACAAATTCATCCTAGACAAAGTGAGAAGCAAAGATTCTGAAGCTATATTTGACATATTTTGGACATGTTGCAAGGCAGAATCAGTCCTTGGAGAGGGACATAATGCTTGGGAGGGTGGAGGGACAGCACAAGAGAGACCCTTGATGAGATGGATTGATTTCATCATTGGGATAATGGGGGTAGGTGTGTCAGAGACAGTAAAATTGGCACAGGATAGAACAGGGTTTAGGTCTGTTGTACATAGAGTTATTATGAGTCACAGGCTACTCAAAGGCACATAACAATAGCAGTTCTATCACTGGGTGTTAGAGTAATATCTCCCTTAGTTTGTCTTCAATAGTCACATCTTGTTTTCACCTTTTACTAAGATTGTGGTTGCAGCTACCTTTATTTTCCCCATTTGAATAAAAAAAGTTATAACCATTACTAGCTCAAAAGCTTGTGACAATGGTAAGGAATAATATACATATGTTGTTGTTATGTGCCGTTGAGTTGATTGCAACTCATTGCAACCCTCTGCACAACAGCCCTAAACCCAGCTCTATCCTGTGCCAACGGCACCGCCTCTGACACACCCATCCCGATTACCCCAGTCACC
>NW_006399783.1:3705493-3729605 GCF_000299155.1 Elephantulus edwardii | reverse complement strand
AACAACAACAACAAAGAATTTTTAAGAAATTCTACAATATTCTCCTTGCAAATGACTGAATGTTTCTTAGTAGACATTCTAACCACCATGGACACAAATCATTTGGAACTATGCCCCCACATTTTTATATATTATAGTTTTTAGAGGACTTCCCAAAGAAATCTGGTAGTTTAAGAAGTAGTGAATTGTAATGTTAACCAAGATGCAATGGTTCCCAGCCACCTCTCCATTTGTCAACAAAGTCCTTTCAGGAGATCTTGGCCAATCACATTTGGTTATGTAATGACCTAATTTTAAACACCATATTACCCTTAGTTCTTATCTTTTTAAATTTCTTAGAAATATGTTTAGGTATTAATGTTGTATCATACATCAAATATGACTGGTATTTTACTCACCATGTAAGTCTTGGTGACTAGCAGTAGTGACATTGTTGAAATTGCAGAATCTACGGACGCATGTTAGTCCTACAGAACCGAATGTGCTTTTTAACAAGATCTCCTGACTGGATTCTGTTGACAAATGAATATTAGAATTGCAAAACATACACTTGAGGAGCAAAAGATACCCTGTGTTTGAATAAACCTATTTGTAGTGCTGTTTATGCAAAGAAAAGTATGAGATAGACGCATTCAAACCATAAAAAAGTATGAGTCTTACATTAATTAATAATTGCTTTGGCCGTCTGTACAGAATATACTAAAAAAGATACAGACACCATTACATCCTCTATCTGGCTGATTCTGTACCACATCTACATTCTGAATTGATCTATTTGCCAACATGCCTGTGTTTTCTAGGAAGATGGGAGCCCTGCTGAGGAAAAAAAATCTTGATGTTAATCATTGTTGCCTTCTTTCCCATCTCAAACTGTTCCCTCACTCCCCAGGACCTCACAAAATGTTAAATCCACATAATTGGTGCTAAAGGAATGTTTAGGAAACTTTTAACACAAGATCAACAGTCTGAACCATTAAGCTGGATGCTTTCTTTATCCAAAGAGAACAGGCATTCCTTAGAGCAAGGGTTGGCAAGGTAAGGTGCATCACCTGTATTTGTAAATAGCATTTTATTGGAACACAGCCTTGCTAATTTGTTTATGTCATGTCTATAGGTATGTTTGTGTTATAGTACCACAGCTGATTTGATGGAGTCTGATGGAGGCTAGATCATATGCAGCATCTAAAATATGTACTATTTAAATATCTAGCATCTAAAATATGTTTGTCCAATGTTTGCTGTGGCAGAAATTGGGCTTGAGACTTTAAAGACATTCTATTCTATTTTATTTTATATATGGTACCTACCTCTGCTGACATCCTTGGCTTGTTAATTCTGCAAGAATTAACCTGTACAGAATAAACTGTGTAGTGCCAGGATACACTTGAGAAATAAAAAGGCCTTTTAGAAGAAGGGGGGAAAACATCACCAGGAGTGTTGATCCTTCATGATCTTTCAAGCTCAGATCCCTTTTCATTTAATACAATTTGGTGTAGGACCAAAGTTTAAATTAACCTTTAATGATCAAAACACATTCTCCTCCCTAATCCTTGACTAACCTACATATAATTGAATAAATTCTGGGAAAGCATTTATATAACTTGTCCTGTGGACTTTAAAGTTTCTCAGTCTCTCCACTGTTTTGTCTTCACATGTGTGCCCACAAATCTTATGAATCCCAGAGGGAATAAAAATTCTCCAGGGCATTTCTATTTAAACTACCTTTCTACATTTAGGACAGCCATTTAATAGGTTTTCTACCATCTCAGGAGGCAAAATTTCAAATATTTACTAGTACAGAGGACCTTTGGAACTTTGTACCCTAAAATACAATCTTATTATATTGTATTACCTAAAATACAAATTTATTTCACAGTGTCTTTATTTTGCATGCACTGTCTCCATATCATCTCATGTATCAGTCAAGCATCCAACAGAGGTAGTTAACTAATGTAGAATGCCTAACAAAGTACTATTTCATAATATATTTCAGAATTTAGAAATAGAATGTAAAAATGGAAGGTGTACTGAGACTCAGGTCCTGGAAAAATCTAAAGATGGGTACAGAAATTTTGCATTTTCCAATATAGGGTTGGTTTTATGTTTTTAATGTATGAATGATGTATGCATAATATTGGATATATGTATTATTTTCATTATCTGAAAGTTAAATACAGGTAAAAAGATGATCTATGCATTGTGTGATTCACTTTGGACTATATGAATAACCAATTCCTGGAGAAAAGTGTCACAATCTTTATAAGGGACAATAAGTAAAAAAGGGGAAGACCTGCAATGAGACTGATCAAACAACGCCCAGAAGCACAGCAGCTGACTGTGAGCATGGCACAGGATTGGCAATGTTTCAATCTTATTGTAAGTATCTTCACTACTAGTTTGTGTCCATTAAATGCATCTAATAACAACAATCTCTTTCAAGATCTGTTGGCTTAGTGGTAAGAAATTGTGCTGCCAATGTAAAGATATATGCTTTGACTCCACCAGCTGCTCTGTGAGAGAAAGATGGGAAATTTCCTCCTCTAGGATTTACTGTCTCTGAAAACTTTCTGGAGGGACGGTTCTTGATTGTTCCAACTTGATGGTACACAACAGCAACAGCAACAAAATAATAATAAAAATATTAATAAAAGACTTACAAACAATGTAGAGCCAAGGAGAATATGACAGTCATAGTTTCTGGCCACACAATAAATTTTGTAACCATACCCATTAATATAATAGAACTAAAGCCAGTTCATACCCCTTTTTGTTTCACTCATTCAAAATTTGAACGGTACTAAGAGATAATCTTAATGTAGATTTTTAGTCCTTGCAAATCATTTACCTTTCTGTATTAAGAATTTGCTAGGAAAAAAAAATAATTATGTGAATTACATTGCCAGTGTTGGTTATGTAACTCTTTGTGAGTCACTTTAATTATTTTAAAGGTACATGTTCAAATCAAATATAAAGATGGAAATATACCTGAAACTGGATACTTCCTTTTTCTGCTGACCTGAGTTGATTTGATTATTCACCATTGTTGAGTCAGATGTGAGCTATTGACCTCTTTTCTTCATTCTCTTAGTGACAGTAGAGTGAAAGGAAGTGTCTGAGTGAATTAAGTCCCATATAAGCATTAAGCAGCATACAGACACAGTACAGTCCCACACCTGAATGCTAGGTCTCACCCTCTTAGGTGTTACAAGAGCACTTGGCATAAATTGTATAATCAAAGCAAAATTATTTCAGTAGGATTCAGTTAACCACCAAGCCAGGAGGTCTAACTAACCAGAAGCCTATTGATCTGGAAATAGTTATCTATTTTCTCTGTCCTTAAGTGTTGGGAGAGTCTTCAAAATATGATACAAACACAGAAATAAAAAGTCACAGATTCTTCAAGGACATTCTAAATTTTTACTATTAACTATCTTTGTTGCTCATAAAAAAAGAAAACCCCAAAAAAAACCAGCAAAAACAAAAAGCCCCAAATATTAGAATATAATAATTGCTGTCCCCAAATTATGATCTTTCTGTATAATATAGTCACTTAGTTAAGCCAATTAATTAGCTCCTAATGTCTATTGTCAATGGTATTATTCCAACTCATAGCAACTGTACAGGACAGGTTAGAGTTCATTTTTATGGAAGGATGTTCTCTTTAATAAAGTAGACTCACATATTTCTCTCAAGGGTCCTAGGCTGTACAGCTGACCCGTAAGTTTGCAGTTAAGTGACTAAACCACTGCACCACTGGGGCATCTTAATCATGCCTGAAGGAACAGACACATATACTATACAGTGTGTGCTAACATGTTTTTAAAAAATCACAGATCAGATATTATTTCAGGTAGTCTCACTATAAGTGACTTAGTATCTGTTTTTTCGTTCAGTCAGGGATGCACATATTGGACACAGCCCTGCACTACCTATTGTCATGTTGTTGTTAGATGCAGTTGAGTCCAGTTGAGCATGACTCATAGTGACCCTATGAACAAAAGATCTGAACCTTGTTCTATCCTGCATCATCCTTACACTTCTTGACACACAGAGCCCCTTGCAGCAGTCACCGTGTCTGTCAATCCACCTGGTTGAGGGTCTTCTTTTCCTTTACCGTTAGGATATGCATCAAGAAGCCTTTCCCTGTAAGCATCTCCTGTAAGTTCTGTTCTACTTAAAATGTGGTACACAGATCAGTAGTATCAGCATCACTTGAAATCTCACTAGAAATACAGACTCTCAGGCCCTTTTTAATAGGATTACATTTTAACAAGATACTCATATTTCTCACAAGTACATTCCTATTTCAGATGCATTTGGTTGAGGAAGAAAGAAGTCCTCAAATATTAGAGCGAATCAATATTACATTTGATGGCAAGTGGGTGATGACTTATAAAGTACGTATTCCCAAAGCTGCTCAGCTTTATTGTAGTTAGTAAATGTCAAGTAGCTAAGTGAAAGGGCATTCATTCCCTCACTCTCTCACTGTTGTTGAATCAAAGCTGACTTACAGCTGACCACAGGTTTTCAGAGGCTATAAACTCTATTAGAGGATATTGCTCATCTTTCTCTCAAGGAGCACTTGGTGGATTCAGACCCCCTTGTCTGGATTGGGAGCACAACTCATCACGCATTAGACAACTAGAGCTCCCTAAATGAAAGATTGCTTTTGTTATGTACCACTGAGTTGGAACCAATGCATAGCTAACCATCCAGCCAGTTTTTAGAGACCATATATCACACAGGAGATTGTCCATTTTACTCTTATGAAGCAGCTGGTAAGTTCGAACCACTTTTATTGAACTGACAGCAAAACTCCTTACCACTAGGTCACCAGAGATGCAAAACTGAAAAGCAGGTGGTTCAAAGTCACTAGCCTCTCCACTCGAGAAAGATAAAGAAATCTGCTCCTATTAATTACAGCCTCCGAATTCCAATGGGACCTTTGTTCTCTGTCCTATAATTAGAATAGACTTGACTCTACCTAGCTTGAAAGTGGAATCCAGAAACCCACAATTCACCAATCTGTGTTGCAATATCTTTGATAGACACTAGGTGGTTGGAGGGTAATACAAACAATTAAGGGGTAAAAACAGGTAATGAGGGAGATTGTTTGATTTCGTATTGAAAGGAGAGCTTGAAATGAGTGTGCTTTGTTACACTGGCATTGAATACTTTTCTTTGGGGCTCTGAATGGAACACATAGATACCTCTTCTAATTGCTGCTCCTTCATTGGAGGGGTCACAGAATTGAGAATCTAGTGCTGCTGGAGTTCTTTTCCATAGCTAATGCATATCAAATAATTTAGGCCATTTTTGTATTTGATAAAATAGATTTGACAGAAATGAGAAAGTCTCAACATTAGTTATTACAAACTGCTAATCAGGGTTAAGATGTGTTGTTTATTATTATTTTTTAAAAGCACTCAGATTCTCTTCGGTTGTTGTTTCCAAAAGTATGCCACCTTACATTTATGTAAAGGAAGGGGGATGGTAGTGTGTGTACTTCTTAACAAGGCCTGAGTCCATCCCCTAAAGCCAAACAAATGAATTGTATTCCCAATTAAAACAACAACAGTCCCCAACTCCCCCCACCCCCCCAAACCAAAGAAAAGTTAATGATATGCCCAAGGGCAGCTTTATGTACCCAGAACTGAAAGCCACTGCCTTCTAATTCTATCTCTAGTCTTAGGTTTTTGAGCCAAGTTAACAAGGAAAAGGTTTTCAGGTAACCTAGATTGCCGTTATTATAAGTGCTCGTTATAGCTGTAGTGAAATAAAAAGAAGTGCAGGATGGGAGGAACACATTATCACTATAAAAACGAGCAAGAAAGGATTCGTTTTAGACCTGTATGTTGGATAACGAGTGCAAAGACCGATCAAAAGCAGACTTCTGAAATTTTTCTAATTTTCAGGCCATTACATGGCGAGGGAATTCTCACTTAAATATAAAATGTTTTGAGGTTGCTGCCTAGGTGAATCTACATCTTAAATAATTGATGGACAATATCTTGGGCTTCTGGATTGTTGATTTCTTTTCAAAGAATTTAACCTGAAGAAATAGGCAAGCATGCAAAGATTTTTACTACAGGAACATACTTCAAGTGGCTTGAGGAAAAATGGGAAGCTGAGCCAAAGTATACTGATAAGAAATTAGGTGATTAATTATAATCATACACTAAAATATTATAAAGTCATTAAAAAAGAGAATACAATGTAAACTATTGATGTGGAGATAATACCAATTTCTAAGTAAAACAAAGTTAAATAAGCAACTACCACAAACCAAGTTTGAAAACTCTACATAGGGGTCATAACATACAAATACAGACGCATCACTTGTTTGAAGAGCGTGTGCCCAGGGTGCTCAATGAAAGCAAAGATGGTGAGCCTTTACCTCACATCCTTTATGTATGTCATTAGAAGAGGCTGGTCCTTGTAGAAGGGTATTATGTTTGCAAAATTGTTCAGAGTAGGAGCAGAAGACCCTCAAAAGTTGAATTGATACAGTGACTGTAACAATGGACTCAAGTAAAATAGAGCCAGGTTCCCATGTATTGTTCATAGGGTTGCTATTGGTCTCAGTTGACTCAATGGCACATAACAAAAACTAACATTGATGAAAAGTGTAAGAGCAGGAAGGAAGAAGAGAGTTACTTATGTCATTAAATATATGTTGTTGCTTGTTAGGTGCCATTGAGTCACTTGAGACTCATAGCGACCCTATGTACAAGAGCCCTAAACGCCGTTCTATCCTGTGCCAACTTCGCCATCTCAAACATACTCATTCCCACCACTGCACTCACAGAATTGATCTATCTCATTGAAGGTCTTCCTCTCCTGTGCTGTGCTGTCCCTCCACTCTACCAAACATGATGTCCCCCTCCAAGGACCACTCCCTCCTTTCAACATGCACAAAGTATGTCAGATGAGGCTTCAGAATCCTTGACTCCAAGGAGCGTTCTGGCTTCACCCACTCTAGGAAAAACCAGTTTTCTCTCTTAGCAGTCCATGGTATATTCAACACTCTTCTCCAGCACCACAGCTCAAAGACATCAATTCTTTCTCTATCATCCTTACTCACTGTCCAACTCTCTGATGCATAGTACCCAATTGCAAGGACTACAGCCTGTATCAGGTGCACCTTAGTCTCCAGCCTGATGTCGTTGCTCTTCAGTACTCTTAAGAGGTCCCTCACAGCTGACTTTCCCAATGCAATTCATCTCCTGATTTCCTGGCTGCTGTTACCAAGAGTGTTGACTGTGGAGCCAAGTAAACTAAAATTGTTAACTATCTCAATCTCTTCACCATCCATACTGATGCTACCAATATTTATAAAAACTCACCTTTGTTTCCTCATGAAATTACCCTTATGGGTATTAGCCAAAAGATGGAGATTGATGACAGTCTAAGCTAGTAGGGAGAACACCTGTACTGATGCCAACCCTTCAAAATAGGAAGTCAGTGTGAAATGAAAGCAGTTCAGTTGTGATAGCGTTGATAGAAATATCACATTCAATTTACAGTTAGAAATTAGTTGGCCGATTATTAATTTGGAAGAAATGAGCATATGACAGTTTCTCTTTTCTAGATCCCTGGGTGTGCTTCCAGGTCGGTTGATGTTGCTCTCGTCTGCATGATCTAACTCCATATTGAACTGTGGAGAACCTCTCAGTTCATGCCAAGAAAGATTCAGAAGGCAGAGAAAGTCAGGCAAGCTTTTCATTTTGAAGTTCTAGGTGGGCCTGGACTGTTTAAATAACTCACTTGTGGAAACCATCTCAGTCAGAATATTCCAGGACTTCAGATTGTACATTATGTGAATTAAAAACAAAACAAACACAACCTAATAAATAGCTTAGGGCTGATAATTAGCTTAATTTACAATTTTTTTTATCTTTCCTAATATTAAAAGCCAAGAGTTCTTACTGTGTAGACCATATTGAGGAAGTAAAAAGGTTATAATCCTGGTTAGGAGCAGAATACATTAAGGGCAGATTCCAACATGTGCTCTCAGGCACCTCAGGCTTAAGCCTTTTTGCTTATGATCAGAATTATAAAATTCTCAGTCCTGTCAATATTTGTTCTCCTGGCCCTCCCTCTTACCTCAAACTTTGGCAAGAGACTCTTAGCTCTGATTCAATGCTGTTACAATCCCAGGGTTCACTCCATCTTATCTCAGATCTCTGGTTAACCACTGTTTTTGCTATGGCTGTTACTTCCACTGGCCCCAGGTTGGCTAACATAAGAATGTCTAGTCCTGAAGGTTGCATTCCATTCTCTTCTTGCTTCATTGCTGGCAGTAAATTTTCTCCTTTTCTGCTGCTAGAGCAGCTCAATTTAAGGGGAGGCTAGCTAATTCCCTTGAGGATAGGCTAATACACTCGGGGTGTGTGTGTGTGTGTGTGTGTGTGTGTGTGTATGTATCTGGATGAGATTCATATTATCATTAAAAAAAAAGTGGCCTGACAGAATGTAGAAATTATTTTGGTAAAATTTATCCAAAAATGACTGGAACAGCTCATCAACAGAGAAATGCCAGATGTACAGAGTGGGTTTAGAGGAGGCCATGGTATTAGGGGTATAATAGCTAATGATAAATGGATCTTGGCTGAAAGCAGAATTCACCAGAGGAATGTCTATCTGTCTTTCATTGACTATGCAAAGGCAGTTGACTATGTGGATCACAACAAACTGTGGCTAACTCTGAGAAGAACAGGAATCTCAGAACACTTGGTTATGATTATGTGAAAACTATACTTAAACCAAGAGACAGTCATCAGAACAGATCTAGGAAACACTGCATGGTTCAAAATCAGGAAGGGTGTACACCAAGGATGTATCTTTTCTCCATACCTTTTCAATCTATATGTGTAACAGATCATCCGGGAGGCTGGGCTCTATGAGTATGAATGTGGCATCAGGATTGAAGGAAGACACACCAACCAACATCATGCATCATGCAGATGACACAATAATCCTGCTTGCTTAAACTGAGGAGGACCTGAATCACTTTCTGAAGAAGGTCAAGGACTGCAGCCTTAAATAGGGATTTAGGATCAACATCAATAAAGCAAGATTCTCATGACTGGGCTGATTGAAAACATCATGATAGATGAAGAGATTGAGATTTTTAACAGCTTCAGTTTGCTTGACTCCACAATCAACACTCTTGGCTTGAGCAGCCAGAAAATTAAAAGATTAATTGCCTTGGTAAAGTCTGCTGTCAGGGACTTTTCCCGGGTACTGAAGAACAATGATGTCAGTGTGGAGACTAAGGTGCACCTGATCAAGGCCATGGTCTTTGCATCAGAAAGATCTATGCATCAGAAAGCTGGATAATGACCAGAGATAATAGAAGGGGAATTGATGCCTTTGAGGTGTGGTGCTGGAGAAGGATATTAAATATACCAAGGATTACTAGGAAAAAAAACAGGTTCATAGTGGAGAAGGTGAAACCAAGCTGCTCTTTGGAAGCAAGGATTCTGAAGCTTTGTCTAACATACTTTGGTCATGTTGCAAGGAAGGACCAGTCCTTCCTTGGAAACATACTTGGGAGTGTAGTGGGACAGTGCACAAGAGGAAAACTCTTGATGAGATGGATTGATTCAGTAACTGGGATAATGGAGTAGTTGTGTCAGAGGCAATAAGAGAGGATAGAGCAGGGTTTAGGGCTTGTACATAGGTTCTCTATGAGTCTCAGGCTATTCAATGGCACCTAACAACAACAATCTTTAAGGAGATAGATCATCAAGCCTTTCAAATTGTTCTCAGTTTGGAAGCTTTGTAATTCATTAATCCATCCCTGCTGTTATTTGTAATATCAGTAGTATGGCTTCCAATATCATGCAATACATGCTACCACAGTACATCAAACTGATATTCACAGCCATTGTTATTAAAAACTCAAAACCTCATTTCCTTCTATTTGGAAATGACTCATAAGTGATCCTACAGCAGGTTTTTGGAGACTAAATCACACAGGAGGAGATTTACCATATTTCTCATACAAAGTCCCTGATGGATTCAAACAGACTTTGGGTTAATCATGACAAATCTTAAAGTCTACACCAATAGAGACCCCTATTCTGTTAATTGCTGTGATTGTTATAATGACTTATACTCTCTGAGTAACAGATTTAAGCATTATCCTATCCTACATCATCTTCAAGAACTCACACACGCTCAAGTCTGTTGTGATAGCTACTGGTCCAATGTATCTTTTTGAGAATCTTCTTTCTCTGATCTTCTACCTTTTCCAGCATGATGTCTTATTCCAAGGTCTGATCCTTCTTACGCAAAAGGTCAATGTCTGAATCCAGCAACAACACTAAGGGTGAAAAGATCTGGTGATCCATTCCTATGAAGACTGCTGTTCCTAGGTGCCATTACACCTAAAAATAATGTTGTCTTGCTCATCCTCACAGTGTGTGTGTGTGTGTGTGTGTGTGTGTGTGTGTGTGTGTAAAATAGAAAGAAACAGAAAATTTGACTCTTCAGAAATTTTAAGCACAAATCTTTTCATCAGGTAACAGGAAGCACTTATGCTAAAATATGATTTTATAGTCAGCATGCAGGATATACCCTATTTTTGTTGTTAAGACAACCAAGTGATTGGATGATGCTCATTCACCTTATGAAGAGTATCTGGCTGCCTCTTTCTTTAACCATCATTCAGTAATGAAGTGGTAATGTAATAATATATAATAGTAACATAAAAGGTGCTCCAGTGGCCTAGTGATAAGGAATTAAACTTCCCAATCCAATGGCACATGGTTCAAAGCCACTTGTTGCTCTATGACAGAAGGATGGTAAATCTGTTCCTGTTTGACTTACTGCTTCTGAAAACCCTCTGAATGGTTAAATATGAGTTGATGCCTACTTGATGGTACATAATACCAGCATGGTAGTAAAACAGTGGTAATGTAGTGAAGCTTAGAATGGCTACATCCCAGAATGACAAGAGAAGGAAATGAGAGGCATCCAAATTGGCAAAGAGGAGGTAAAATTATCTCCCTATGCAAGTGATATGATAGTATACTTTGAAAACCCTAAAGACTCAGCAAGAAAACTGTTGGACATAGTTGACCAGTCAGCAAAGTAACAGGATACAAGAACAACATACAAAAATCAGTTTAATTTCTCTACAGTGACAAAGAGAATACAGAGCCAGAGGTAAGAAAAACAATATGCTTCACAAAAGCTAATAACCAGATTAAGCACTTGGGAGTAAATCTAACCAGAATCACAAAGGATCTATTAAAAATTACAAATCATTACTACAAAATCAGTTAAGTGAAGAAACAACAGCATTTTTAACAAATGGTGTTGGAAAAATTGGAAAACTATCTGCAGAAGACTTAAGCAAGATGTACACCTCACTCCATATACAAAAGCCAACTCTAGGTGGATCATGGACCTAGGACTAAAACCAAGGACTATAAACTTCATTAAAGAAAAGCTTGGAAGAACTGTAGAAGTTTTAATCTACAATATGAACAGTCTTCTAAGTATCCTGAAAAATCTATAACCAGGAGAAAATAAAATAAATGAACGGGCCTTCTAAGAATCAAATCCCTATGCACATCCAAAAACTTCAAAAAGGGCAAAAAGGGAAGCCACAGACTTGGAAAAAATATTTGGTAATGACATGTCAGATAAGGAACTTACATCTAGAATTTTTGAGCACCGCAACAAGATAAAGGTAAACAATCCAATTGAGAAAATAGTCACAGGATATGAACAGACATTCACCAAAGAAGACATTCAGATGGCCAAAAAGCACATGAAGAAATGTTCAAAATCCCTAGCTCTAAGAGAGATGCCTTTGAGCTTTGGTGCTGGAGAAGAGTATTGAGGGTACCAAGGACTGCTAGGAAAACAAACAGATTCATCCTGGAAAGCGTCAAACTGGGCTGCTCCTTAGAGGCAAGGATTCTGAGGCTCCGTCTAACATACTTTGGACATGTTGCAAGGAGGGACAGGTCCTTGGAAAGGGACATCATGCTTGGTAGAGTGGAGGGGAAGCGCAGAAGGGGAAGACCCCCTATGAGGTGGATTGATTCAGTGATTGGGGTAATCGGGATGGGTGTGTCAGAGACGGTGTGATTGGCACAAGACAGAGCAGAGTTTAGGGGTGTTGTACATGGGTCGCTATGAGTGGCAAGTGACTTGATGGCACATGACAACAACAACAAGAGAGATGCAAATCAAAACAATTTTGAGATATTATCTCACCCCAGTAAGAATAACAATATTTAACAGAACAGCTAGCAACAAATGCTGGCAAGGTTGCGGAGAAACTGGAACCCTTATTCACTGTTGATGGAAGTGTAAGATGACACAATTGCTGTAGAAGGCAGTGTTGCACTTTCTCAAAAAATTGCAGACAGAGATACGATTTGATGCAGCAATTCTGTTACTGGGAATATACCTCAAACAACCTAAATGTCCATCAACAAACGAATGGGTAGAGAAGCTGTGGTATATTCACACAATGGAATACTATGCTGCACTGAAAAGCAAAGAACTAATGCAATATGAGGACATTATGCTGAGTGAAATATCTCAGTCACAAAAAGCCCAATACTGCATAGTGTCACTGTTGTAAAATGGGAAGGACGTCAGGGTAGGGGCACAACTGAGAAAAACTGGATAAGTTATGTATACTGCATTAAAACAGATGATTAAAAGATGTTTAAAAAAAATATGTGATTAGGTGTTATTGTCATGACAGGAGTCCTGAACGAAAGCTGCATAGTGTAGTGGACCTTGGGGAAGGGATTGTAAAGCAATGCATTTTTTTTCTATTACTTTTCAAATAGAAGACTGTACTTTGAGGGTGGGGAGCGGGGAGAAAAGTGCAATAATTAATGAATGGAAATCCAAAGTCTCTAAATTTTCATTAAAATTAATAATGAAATAATTTAAAAAGCATGGCTAAATCCACTCAGGTTAGTGTTTTAGTTATGTTAATTTGTTATTTTATCCTTAATGGCTAGAGTATAATTGGGACATAGAAATCACTCAGTTTTTTTAGCTGAATGTTCAGAGCAAACAGCTTTCTTCTGCTTTGTCTCAAAATACAGCACATCTTAAAACAGTAAGTCTGAGAAGAGAAAAGAGTAAGTATTCCTGATTGATAGTGATCTTGATTGTGAAGAGGAAAACTCGCTTTCTGCCTTTGAGGGGGAAAAAACCCAAACCAACCCCAAGAAATATTCTCAATACCTGGCATATGAGTCAGTATTAAAAAATAATTTCCTCTCGATACTTGGTTTCATTTGAATCATTCATATCAAATACAGCAAATGAATTATGTTGAAAAAATAAGTTCCAAGCTAAATAAATGTACATACACCTGCAGGCATTCCAATTGGATTTTTTAAAACTTAAAAAGTAATTATGCCATTATCTATTACTGGACTTAGTGAGCTGTGAAGAGATAGTGGAATTCATGTCTACTATTATGGAATCATTTTTTTCTTTGCTAAAAACCAATAAGTCAGAAAAGTAGTCAAGAATGAAAAAAACATTAAGACTATCAAGATTAATAACAATTACAGTCATAAAACAGAAATAGGAAAACATATCGACAATAAGTGAAATTTTACATCCAACTATCACTTCTGTACTCAGATTTTAACAATTACCTTCGCAGTTTTCTTTACACACGTGAATTATACTTTGTTTAAATATGTTAAAAATGCTCACTGCTACTAGCATAGTGGTAAAAAATGAGATTGCAAAGAGATAAAATAAAATGTTCTATGGGACATGCCTTGTCAGTAGGGAGTTGCATTGACAAACAAAAACCAGGACCTGTCTGGAAGTTCGAATCCTCTAGTGGCTCCTTGCTGGGTAATTTCTTCCTCTGTGAGCTACAACCTCTGAAAAGCAGATGGTGGGTCACATATGGGTTGGTTCCAATTTGATGACAATTAAGTTTGATTTTTTATATAACTCAAAGGAGGAATTGCTATGGTTGCTTTTTAAGATTCCTGTCCATGCGGGAAAGAATTTTTCTGGGATGGTAAAATTCCATTCACCTTCCCCTTTTTATTTCTATGTTATTCTTCATAAAAATGGGAGTAAGATATTCCTTCATGCAGATAAGGTGTTAATAACAAGTTAGCAGCTACCTTATGCCAGGAGCTATGCTAGGATATTTCTATTTATCACTTTATTACACGTTCTGGTAGTGTAATGGGTAAGTTGTAGAATATGTCCATTTTCTAAATGAAGCAACTAATGTTTAAGAAGTTAAACTTTCCCAACATGAAGAAAATAAGTCAGTATTATAGAAATCAGGATCTAAATCCATGTGATTTGTTTAGAATCTATACTGTTAAGAAATTCACATACTGAATGGTAAAGTGATATATTTACTGTGAGGTATAATCCTAGACATGCTAGAATCTTAGGCAGACTAGTCTTAGCTTGTTTGACACTAGACTTGGAGGTGTTTAATGAAAGAGTCATGGAATTGGCAAAATAGTATGGGCTGTTGAATGAATAATGTCTCTAATGCTTGTCACCAATATGTTTCTCTATCTTTCCAGTAAATCAGATTACTGTAGTGGACCAATGAGATCCTGATACTTCTTTTTTCTTGATCAATGAAATAATGAGAGTGTTTAAATATGCGGTATTATCAAGTTAACTATGACAGCAACCCAGTGACAACAGATTTGAACATTACCCTACTCTGTGCCATCCTCACAATTTCTGATATGCTTGTCCATTGTTACAGCCACTGTGCCAATTCATCTTGTTGAGGGACTTCCTTTCTTTGAACCTTCACCTTTTCCAGCATAATGCCCTTTTCACAAGGCTTGGCCTCTCTTGACAATGTGCCCCAAACGTTTTTAAACAAAATTCCACTAACCTTAGCTTTAAGGAGCCCTCTGTTTGCACTTTCTCCAAAACAGACTTGTTTATTTTTAGTAGCCCCATATTCTTCTCAAATTGAATATTTCATTAGTAAATTGTATAATCCAGTCAGAAATAAGCTACTTTTGTTTCATTATTGTCAATATGCCAGTCATCCATGATTATCAAAGACATACCTTTCCACAGTGCATGTATTTTCTACCCAAATAAACATCATCTAACCGATTAATTTTATTACTGCCTCTGTTTCTTTAATTATTAGCACTTACAACCCAAAATCTAAAAGCAATTGCTCTAGATTGAATTGTGTTCCCTTAAAAGAATCCATTGATGCAGTAATTTTCAGTATTTATGATTATGATTTTGTTTGATTTATAAATGACATTTTTGAAGTTATTCTTGGTGGAATTGACATGATACAATACTGTAGTAAAATATGTATTGATCTTATACGACTGGTGTCCTTAAAAATGAGTAGATCTATGACTTCCGTCATCATGCCTTTTCAGGTCCCCACTAGAGTCATCCTAATTTCTTCAGCTCCTTTTCTCACCAATGTCTTAAACCTCTTAATTCCCCTTTCCTTATCATTCTTTTTCCATATACAGGCCTGATACATTCTCTTTCCTGGTACAGGCTATGCAATCAGTTGTTATGCATCAGAGAGTTCGACAATGATTAGGGAGGATAGAAAGAGAATTGATGCCTTTGAGTTGTGGTGCTGGAGAAGAGTATTGATTGTACCATGGATTGTGAAGAAAACAAACAGATTCATCCTAGAGAGGGTTAAACCAGGCTGCTCCTTGGAGGCAAGGATTCTGGGGCTTCGTCTGACATACTTTGAACATGTTGCAAGGAGGGACCTCTCCTTGGAGAGGGATATCATGCTTGGGAGGGTGGAAGGTCAGCGCAAGAGGTGAAGACCCTCTATGAGATGGATTGATTCAATGACAGGGGTAATCAGGGTGGGTGTGTCAGAGACAGTGTGATTGGCACAGGACAGAGCGGAGTTTAAGGCTGTTGTGCATAGGGTCATTATGAGTCACAGGCAATTTGATAGCACATAACAGTATCATTCTCAGTACCCTCTTCTCTCATCCCCTTTCTTTCCTCCTTTAGACTTTTATCCATATATTACCAATTATTCTTCTATTTTTACAAACATGGTTTTATGCAGTATTTATCATTAGGAGACTGAATTAATTCACTCAGCATAATGCTCTCTAGCCTCACTCTTGTTATAGAGCATTGATCAATGGTGATTGATTTTATAAAACACAACATATGAGAATGATCGTAAGAAACACAATGTAAATAAAGGAGTCTGTAAAACACAACATCCATACACAAAACACTATGTATATGAATTTTATATACAAACCAAAATAAATTTTTTAAAAGAAAAAAGAGGTAGAAACACAAAGGAAGGACATCATGTAATACTGTAACTTCAAGCTGAAGGATGCCTTGAGGTACCAGATACTAGGTTAGGGAGAGATCGATCCCTTTCCTTTTCATAGTCCTAAGAAGAAATAAGCATTGCTAACATTCTAATTTAGACATCTGTTGTTGTGTACCATTGAGTTCAAACTGACCCATAGCTAATTTTCCAGTTGGCTTGCAGAAGCATTTAAGATTGCCTGTCTCTCTTCGCAGAGCAGCTGGTGGAGTTGAACCATGTGCGTTTGAGATTACAGCAATGCTTCCTACCACTAGACCTCAGAGCTCTAGAAATGAGAAGAAACTCTGTTCTTTTAAGCTACCTGATTTGGAGTATTTTATGGCAGCTCATGCTTGCAAGAAAGACCGGATGAGATGGATTAACCCATTAAGTGGGGGTCGGTGTGTTGGAGACAGAGGGACTGGTGCAGGATAAGGCAGGGTTCGGAGCTATTGTTTATAGGTTTGCTGTGAGTTGCATGTGTCTCTCAGCAAAATATAGCAACAATAACTAGGACATTCTTGTTGGTTGTTGTTGTTATGTGCCATCGAGTCATTTGTGACTCCTAGTAAACCTTTGTACAAGAGCACTAAACCCTGTTCTATCCTGTCCCTACTACATTGTCTCTGACACACTTACTTCCACTACCCTAATCACTGAATTAATCCATCTCATCGAGGGTCTTCCTCTCCTGCACTTCCCGTCCACTCTCCCAAATATGATGCACATGCCCAAATTATGTCAGATGAAGCTTGGGAATCCTTGACTCCAAGAAGCAGCCTGGCTTCACCCTCTCCAGGACAAACCTGTTTGTTCTCCTAGCAGTCCATGGTATATTCAACACTCTTCTCCAGCACCACAGCTCAAAGGCATCAATTTCTCTTCCTATCATCTCTAGTCACTGTCCAACTCTGATGCATAACACACAAATGTGAAGACTATAGCCTGGACCAAATGCACCTTAGTCTCCAGCCTGATGTCATTGCTCTTCAGTAGTCTGGAGAGGTCCTTGACGGCTGAATTTCTCAATGCAATTCATCTCTGATTTCCTGGCTGCTGGTACCAAGAGTGTTGACTGTGGAGCCAAGCAAACTAAAACTGTTAACTACTTCAGTCTCTTCACCATCCATCCTGATGCTGCCAATTGGCTCAGTGGTTAGAATCTTTGTTTTCTTGATATTGAGCTTCAGTCCAAATGGAAGGCTGCAGTCTTTAGAAACTATACCCCCCACCCCTGGAGTCTCTAGGTGGAACAAGAGTTAAACACTTTATTTCTAGCTCAAGAGTTGCTGCTTTGAAACAACCCAAGGACATCTCAAAATAAAGGTCTAGTGTTTTCCATCCAAAAAGTAACACCCTTGATAACCTAATGGCCTACAATTCTATTCTGTGTAGCTGGGTCAGTTTGAATTGGAATTGACTTGAACACAACTAACTACAATAGCAACAATCTTTTCCACTATAGTTGAGCCAGTTAATTTTGTAAACAAACAGTTTCTTCAACTGACAGAATTGTCCATCTTAGCATAAGTACATAAAATTTTAATTTATTCTAGGTGAAGTGACCAAGTGTTTAGGAGTTTGCAAACCTTAAGGCAAGATCTTAGTATATAGTGCCTGCAAAAGAACAATTTACAGAAGAGTTTCTTGTGAAGAAGTCAGATATTCATTCTATTCACATCATCTCTTTCATTATACCATTGGGTATTGTAGATTTGTTTGGCAGGGAGATAGAGCTCCATAATTAATGATTGCAATGATCTGGACCAAAGGAATAGCCTCTGGACTTGCTAAGGATAGTGTAGAGATTAGGAATACAGCTTTTGTGTCAAATAAACATAGGATAAAAACTCCTGCTCTACTTGCATTTACTGATAAAAATAAAAGACTACAGTGCTCGATATAGATTACACCCCAACATAAAGAATAGGAAAATTATCACAAATAGAATAAGCAACATTATAATAAATGGAGAAAATATTGAAGTTGTCAAATATTTAATTTTACTTGTATTCACAACCAATGGCCTTGAGAACTGTAGTCAAGAAATCAAAGAGGAGCCTCGTCTCACATCATACACAAAAATCACTTCAAGGTGGATCTGAGACCTGAGAGTAAAGCCCAAAATCATAAAGTCCATAGGAGTCAAACTGGGACCAAGTTAATAAGGCCTAGTTTATTGTATCAAGAGACTGCCAAATACAGACATAAATGCATCACCTGGAGAGGATAAAATTGATGAATCAGACTTTTTAAAGATTAAATCTCTGAGCTCATCAAAAACTTTTTCCAACAGGGTGAAAAGAAAGCATACTGACTGGGAAAAAACATTTGGAAAAACTATTTCAGACAAGGGTATCATAACAAATGTTTATAGCGTACTCCTGAGACTTCCAAGAAAAAGACTGATAACCCAATTACAAAATGGGCAAAAAACATGGAAAGATTTTCACAGAGGAAAACATTCAGGTGGCCAAGAGACACATGAAGAAAAACTCCAAATCATTGGCAATAAGAGAGATGCAAATCAAAATGCCTACAAAATAACATCTTACCCTAGTAGCAGCAGGAAAGTTTAGTAGGGTAGCAAGTAATAAATGTTGGGGAGGATGTAGAGAGGTGGGAACTCTAATACACTGTTGGTGAGATTGTAAATTAGTGCAACCACTCTCTTAAACAGTTTAGCCTTTCCTCAAACAGTTGAACATAGAAATGTTATCTGACCCAGCTATTCCTTTACTAGCAATATGCTGTTGTTGATTGCCGTCAAGCCAATCATGACTCATAGCAACTGTATGAACAAAAGATCTAATGCCTTTCCATAATTATAGTCATTTCTCCAAGTTCATAGAGTTTCCAGAGGCATGTGGTTTAGGTAGTGGATGCCACTTCTGCTTCCAAACCTGTTTTACACCTGGAATCTCCACCACATTGGGAAACCATTCTGGTATTTTGATATCCCAAATGGTACAAGGTTCAGCATCACAGTAAACACAGGTTACTCCACAGAGCACATTGACAAAGAGTGAAGATTAAAAAGTGGAAGGATGTTCCTCCAAATATAACAGCACTAGTTTCATTTAGCAGTGGCTAAGTGTTGTCAAGTCGAATACGACTGAGAGTAAGAAGACCTGAACTTTGTTCTATAACTAACATCATTTCTGTACAGAATTATGTTCTCTAATGAAAATGATTTCTGTACCTTTATAGAGTTTAGAGAGTTTGTAGAGTATCCAGAGGCATCTGGTTTAGGAAGTGGGTGCCACTCCTGCTTCCCAGCATTCCCACTTTCTTTACATGACAGACAGGACTGCCATCAAGATGCTAGCTAGCAGCCGGACTCCAGTCCTGTCGGTCACATAAGGAAAGTTTTGGGGATTGTGTTTGATATATATATTACTGCTCTTTCCCCCCAAGAGTGGGTATCCTTGAGCTTTGCCTAGGGTGGAGGTGTGCTCAAAGATGTGGCTTGAAAAATCCCTCACGGGGGTTAGGATTAGCAATATACAACAAATAAATTAGAACTGATATACAAACAGAAACCTGGACACTAATGTTCATAGCAACATTATTCACCATTGCAAGAACATGGAAATAGATAAAATGTTCAGCCACAAATGAATGGATTGAGAAATTGTGGTGCATTAACCTAATGGAATTCCAGGAGCAATAGTTTTAAAAAATGCATTGCTTGTAAAAGGGTGGAGAGCATTATGCTCAATGAAGTAACAGAGCCTCATAAGGACAAATACTGCATAAGACCATTGTTGTAAAAATAGAAGGACAATTAGTAAAACATATATGGGAACTCAAAAGGGAGATGAATGAAGATGGGTAGTGGTGAAACCACAGGGTTGCACAATTTGGTAGGTGAAGGGAGGTGGGGAGGTAACCGGGTAAAAAGGATAATGTTAGGCAAGGTCAAATAATTATTAATTTAAAAAAACATAATACATGAGAATGATTATATTAAACAAAATGCAAATGAAGAACAATGTGAAATACAATGTATATGAACTTTGTTAGCAAACCAATAAAAAAAAAATCTAACGAAACAAAAAAATCAAATTGCCATAAAATACCATTAAAATTCCAAGGACATTTGGAGGAGAGTTGTTGTGTACCGTTGTATCACAATTGTTGCCCAGCTGACCCACCAGTGGATTTTCAGAGGCACTCAGTTAGCAAAGGAGGTGATTTTCCATCTTTCTCTTGCTAAGCAGCTGGTGGATTCAAACCACATTCCTTTGGGATTGCAGCTGAGCTTCTTACCACCAGGCCACCAGAGCTCCCTGTTTTGAGGATTAAGGTATGCCAAATCCAGACCATGACATTTCCAATCACTTCATTTGCAAGCAAAAGCTAGATATTGAAGAAAAAGATCAAAGAATAATTGATGCCTTTGAATTATGGCATAGGTGAAGAATATTTAATATATTAAGGACTGTCAGAAGAGTAGACAAATCTGTCTTGGAAGACATTCAGCTAGAATACATCAGGACTCAAAAATGTGATAAGGCTTAGTGGATATAATTGAATCTATATCATTATAATTTATACCATTACATAATCTAGATCTACTATATTATTCTTTAAATATCTATGTATAAATTAATCAAGGTAACTCTGGTGGTCTGATGGCAAGAAACTGCACTCCAGTCCTGAAGGCGAACGATTTATGGCCACCAGCTTCTCTGTGGGAAAAAGAAGGGCAATCTCGTCCCATGCAATTAACTGCCTCTGAAAACCTGCTGGAGGGTCAGCTATGGGTCGGTTCTGACTCTACTGTACATAAAAACAACAAAATCAATCATTTATTAAACTCTTAATTACTGTTAGTTTGGTAGGTGACAGGGTTTTCTTAAATCTCTGAAACTGAGCAAATATGTAATGTCCCTATACTTAAAGCCCAGGGACAAAAAAGAAAGGCAGATAAATAAACTAAAAATTCAAAAGTGCTCAGAGAAGCACTCCAAATGACTACGAGGATATGAACAAGAAAATATAGCAGAACTGGAGACAGGACATTATTCCAGGAGGAAAAAGAAAAAACTATAAACTTAATCTGTCTTCAGGGAGCTCTGGTGGCTAAAGGTAAGAATCTGCACTACAATCTTAAATGTTCACCGTTTAAATCTACCACCTACTCCAAGGGAGAAGGATGAGCAATTGCTTCCCATGTGATACCGCTTCTGAAAACCCTCTGGAAGGTCAGCTATGAGTTGGTTTGGACTTGATGGCACACAACTATAGTAATCTAATTTCAACAAGAACATAAATTGGTAAATCTGATGAGTATTGGGTGGAAAAGTAGAGGAAGAAGCAATTCAGGCAATCAATGCATCTGATACATCTTTAAAATTATTTCTATTTTTTTAATTTAGTTTGTTTATTTTTCATTTCAATGAACATCTACAGAGATTTTGGAATTCCATTCATTCACTTTCTTCTCCCCGCACAAACCCCTCCCCCCCCGTTTGCTCCTCTCCTTGAAAAGCAAAAGAAAAACTCAAACCCAAAAATGAAACTCATTTTCATTGAGTCAAAATTCACTCATAGTTAATCCTCCAAGAGGCTTTCAGAGGCTGTAAATCTCATGGGTTGAGATTTGTCCATCTTCCTCTAAGCAGAATAACCAGGAAGTTTCTACCTTTTGTTTGACCATGCAGTTGCCTACTGACTTCAACAGAGCTGCCTTTGATATAGTCATCATTTTTCCTACTAAGGACTTACTCCTTGATCATGTGGACAGAAAGTAATGGCCTATTTCGTAATTTTTTCCAAACAGCAACTTCTTATGATTTAGACAAAGTTTTCCTATTATGTACAAGGTTTTTGGAAAGCCTGTTATTTCAGAAATAAAGGGAAGTCCTACCTCTTAGTTTGGAAAGTCCACTGAAAACTGTTCACTATGCATGACCCAGATGATATTTTAAATAATGGAATAGCTTTCAGCAACACAACAATAAGCAAATCACCACAGTCTGGCAAACATCATATTTGTTCCATTCCCAAATAAGGTGATCTAACAGACTGCAACAATTATGGAATACTATCATTAATATTAAATGCAATTAAAAAAATCTTACTGAGTACCAATGAAGGAGTTTTTCTTTTGCTTTTCAAGGAGAGGAGAGAACAGGGGTGCAGGTGGGGGTGGTGGGGAGAAAAGTGCAACAATGGATGAGTGGAATTTCAAGATCTCTGTAGATGTTCATTGAAATTAAAAATAAATTTAAAAGAAATCCAAAGGAGGCTCATGTATGTTGGTGCTCACTCAGGGTAATGACTTGAGCTGTGTAATTAGGGGGCATGACATTTTTAAAATAAACAGCTACTTAAATAAAAAAAAATCTTGCTGAAGAATATTTGAAAATGATTGGAACAGTACATCCACAGGGAACTGCCTGAAATTCAAGCTGGACTCAGAAGAAACTGTGGCATCAAGGTTATCACTGTTGATGTCAGATGGATCTTAGCTGAAAGCAGAAAATATCAAAATTATATTTGTGTTTATTGACTACGCAAAGGTATTTAACTGTATTGATCATGACAAAATTATGTCAACACTAAGAATGGGAATCTTGAAACACTTATTCTCATACAAAATTTATATATAGACCACGTATTCATTCTTGAACAAAATCTATACTCCCTATACATATAAAAACAACACTGAACTATTCTCATGCAAAATCTATACATATAAAAGTGACTGTCCACAGAACAAGGAAACATTGCCTGATTTAAAATCAGGAGCAGTATGCATCAGAGTTGTATCCTTTCTCCATACTTATTCTATCTATATGTTGAGCAAATAATCAGAGAAGCTACACTGTATGAAGTATGTGACATCAAGAATGAAGACTACAAACTTCAATATGAATTGTATCTCAAAATAAAAAAAAATCTCCACAACCAAAAGTCCTCACCAGGGGACTAAAAGGCAACATCATGATAGAGATAAGATTGAAGTTGTGAACCATTTAATTTTCCTTGAATCCACAACACCAACCATGATAGCAGCAGTCAGGACAGGCAATACAAAAGGTGTATTGTAATAAGAAAATGGCATCGTCATCGATTTCCCCAAAATTCTTAAAAGTAAGGATATCAGTTGTATCTGACCCAACCCATGGTATTTACGACTGCTTCCTATGCATCTGAAAATTGGACAATGATTAAAGAACAAAGAATAATCAATGCCTTTCAATTGTGGTCTTGAGTAAGAGAATTGGATATACCATTGGCTGTTAAAAAAACAAATCTACTTGAAGGATGTGAAACTTGAGTAATTCTTAGAGGTAAGGATGGGGAAACCACATTTCACTTCCTTTGGGAATATTTTTAGGAAGAACCTGTCCTTGGAGAAAGACATGTTGGGAACGGTAGAGGGTCAAAGAAAAAGAAGACCTTCAACCAGATGCATTGACAGGACTACAACAGACTTGAGCATGATAGAGATCATGAGGACAGAGCAAGACTCAGACCTATTGTTCATAGAGTCGCTGTGAATTTTAGTCAACTCAGTGGCACCTAATATTGACAATAAGATTTGGACAAAGGAGGGAGTAGTGGGTTTGGGAAGTATGGTAACAATCTGAACTGGTCTGGCAGCTTCTAATGTAGTTATAAATTCTAAATGTATTATCTGCAACTCAGGGGCAGTTTTAAAATTGGTTCTTATCTCACCACTGGACCAATTGGTAGCGTCAGGATGGATGACGAAGAGATTGAGAGTGTTCACAGCTTCAGTTTGCTTGGCTCCACAGTCAACAC
>NW_006399783.1:3701445-3704878 GCF_000299155.1 Elephantulus edwardii | reverse complement strand
AACAACAACATACCCGTAGGTTCTATATAATCAAGAAGACCATTTCTACTGTATCATGGTATCCATATGGAAAAAAAAAATTCATTATATCTCTTTTCCTTTTTTCTAAGTACAAGGAAATACATATCCCATATTTACCTTGATCAGGGAAGACAGTTATGTGTCCTGAAAGCATATTCAAAAAAATCCCCTCTCTACTTCTATTCAGTTCACAAACACAGCAACCCTCCATCCAGTAGACTTTGTGCCAACATTGGAACTCACTACAGATTATACCACTAGAACCCCTGATTCTACAGGCAAAATAAAAATTTCCTTTCTTCTCCAGCCTTGTCGTTCTTTCTCTTCCTTCTCCACTCTTCTTCTCCTTTTCTTCCTCATCATTCTCCTGATTTTTCTTCTTCCTTTGCTTCCCCATCTCCTCCTCCTCAACCTTCTCCTCCCCTCTTCCTTTCCCTACCCCTTTATTTCTATTTAGTGTTTCCCTGTTTCACATCATTAATTAAAATGTAACACAATGAAACTAAATATCTGACAGTCCTCCCCTTCGTATATTTCAATGAAATATTCATTGTGTATTTATTTCTATTTTAAACTTGGTGTTGTTTTTACCTACTGTGCGTTTTCAGACGCAGTTAATCACATGGGAAGAGACTGCTGATCCTGCTCCCGTGGAGTGGCTGGTGGCCTCCAACTGTGTGTGTTTGGAATTACAGTACAGTTTCTTGCCATTGGGCCACCACAGTGTCCTTATTTTTTTAACTAGGCTTCAAAAATCTTAGAGTATTTTAAAAGAGAGTGGCTTTTAATTTATAGAGAGCAATCACAATCTAGGAAGTCCATAATTTCCTTCTAAATTGACCAAACCTGTAACTGAGTAGGTAGATGGAAGAGAAGGAATACTAAAACAAATAAATTAAATGTTCCCTACAACTTTAAACTTACCAGCAAAAGATAGTGCTATCTGATGACTGAGCCACCACTTTTTAATGGACTGTAATGTGTTAGGACTGTGGAATATCAGTGACTTCCACTGAAAAGCACAGGAGAGAATCCTCTTCCGAGACACAGGCTTCTCAGGGAAGATGCTCCATTCACTTAGAGTGAAGTTGCATTTCCAACACAGGTGAAGAGGAAGGATTTGCATGGGGAAAGGGAAATTAGTTTTAATTTATAGCGAGTATGAGTTGTGTTGTGTACTGTACAATTGGAGCTGGCCCTCCAGTGGGTTTTCAAAAGTAGTAAGTCACATGGAAGGAGAATGCCCATCCATCCCCTGTGGAGCAGCTGATGACCTCAAACCACATATATTTGGGATTGTAGTGCAGCTTCTCCCCCAGCTCATCTGGCCTCCGTTCATTCGTGTTCAAGGCCTGAAACCTGTTCTTCAGATGGTTCTGAAATTCAGGTTGGATAGACTCAAAGTTATATTTTGGTTCCTGTGGATTTAATTTAATTTTCCTCAGCTTCAGCTTGAACTTGCATATGAGAAGTTTGTGGTCTGTTCCACAATCAGCTCTGGGCCTAGTTTTCACAGCTGATAGAGTTTCTCCAGCGGTTCCTTCAGCAGATGCAATTTGTCTGATTCCTATGCATACCATCAGGTGAGATCCATGTGTATAACCTGCGTTTATGTCTCTTAAAAAATGTGTTTGTGATGAATAAGTCATTGATTGTGCAAAATTCCATCATTCTATCTCCAGCTCCATTTCTGTCTCCGAGACTATTGATTCTTCTCTGTTAACAGCTTTTGCATTCCAGTCACCCACTATTATCAGTACATCTTGATTGCATGTTTGATCAATCTCCAACTGGAAAAGTTGGTAGAAATCTTCTATTTCCTCTGCCAGAAGTCCAGGCTGGGTTGAGAAGGGGTCGTGGTACTAGGGACACTGTAGCTAATGTTAAATGGATCTGGGCAGAAAGCAGAGAATACCAGAGGAATGCCTATCTGTGCCTCATTGATTATTCAAAGGCATTTGACTGTGTGGATCATAACGAACTGTGGCTGACTCTGAGAAGAATAAAAATCCCAGAACACTTGATTATGCTAATGGTGAAACTTATACTTGAACTAAGAAGCAGTCATCAGAACAGAGCAAGGAAACACTGCCTGGTTCAAAATTGGGAAGGGTGTACGTCAGGGATATGTCTTGTCTCCATAACTTTTCAACCTGTATGAAGAACAGATCATCCTGGAGGCTGGGCTCTAAGAGCAGAAATGCGGCATCAGGATTGGTGGAAGATCTGTCAACTATCTGAGTTATGCAGATGACACAACCCTGTTTGCTGAAATTGAGGAGGACCTGAAGTGCTTGCTGCAGAGGGTCAAGGACTGCAGCCTCCAATATGGATTGAGGCTCAATGTAAAGAAGACAAAGATTCTCACCACTGGACCCATTGGCAGCATCAGAATGGATGGTGAGGAGATTGAGATTGTTCACAGCTTTATTCAGCTTGGCTTCACAATCAACACTCTTGGAACCAGCAGCCAGGAAATTAAAAGACGTATTACTATGGGAAAGTATGCTGTTATGGACCTCTCCAAAGTAGTTAAGAGCAATAGTGTCTCTCTGGAGACTAAGGTGCGTCTGATACAGGACATGGTCTTTGCAATCACTTGTTATGCATCAGAGAGCTGTACAATGACCAGGGAGGACAGAAGGAGAATTGATGCATTTGAGATTTGGTGTTGGAGAAGAGTGCTGAGGGTACCATGGACTGCTAAGAAAACAAATTCATCCTGGAGAGGGTTAAACCGGGCTGCTCCTTGGAGGCAAGGATTCTGAGACTTCATCTTACATACTTTGGTCATGTTGTAAGGAGGGACCGGACCTTGGAGAAGGACATCATGCTTGGGAGGGTGGAGGGCAGGTGCAGGAGGGGAAGGCCCTCTGGGAGGTGGATTGATTTGGTGACTAGGGCAATTGGGATGAGTGTATAGTAAACAATGAGATTGGCACAGGACAGAGCAGAGGTTAGAGCTATTGTACATAGGGTCACTATGAGTCACAAGCGACTTGATGGCACATGACAACAACAACAGTGCAGCTTCTTGCCACTAGGCTACCAGAACTGCCTTAGTGTAGGAGTTAAGGGCTACCAAATATGCAGCCTGTGGTGATGAATGAAAAAGTTCAACCTGCTATCAAAGAACTGGCAAAAAATAAGGTCCCAGGAACTGATGGCATATCAATTGACATATTTCAACAAATAGATGCTGCCCTAGATGTGCTCACCAAGTTTTGCCAACAAATCTGGTGAATAACTACTTGGGCAAATGACTGGAAGAGATCTATATCAAAGAAAAGTGTCTGACAGTGTGAAAATTATAGGACAATATCATTAATATCACATGCAAGCAAGATTCTGCAGAAGATTATCCAAAAACAAATGGAATAGCACATCAACTGAGAACTGCCAGATGTGCATA
>NW_006399783.1:3699575-3700500 GCF_000299155.1 Elephantulus edwardii | reverse complement strand
GTGGGACCAGTCCTTGGAGAAGGACATCATTTTGGGGAGAGTGAAAGGACAGGGCAGGAGAGGAAGATCCTCGATGAGATGAATTGATTCAGCAACTAGTATAATGAGGGTAAGCGTGTAAGAAACCGTGAGATTGGCACAGGATAGAACAGGGGTTAGGGCTATTGTATATAGGGTGGCTATGAATTGCACGTGACTCGATGGCACATAAAAACTACAGTTTCTAGAATAAGCTGGTTATTGTTGATTTTATGTGTTATCCAGTCAACTACTACTCATAGTGACTTTATGAATTGATACTCTGAAACTTGCCCTATGCCAAGCCTACTTCATCTCTTACACACCAACCCCAATGCAATAATAACTATGCAATTCATCTCTCGGAAGGTCTGCTTCTTGTGTGCATTCTTCTAACCTTATTATCTTTCTCCAAGGACTGACATTTTTATAACATACCCACAGAAGTTTTACTGCCCTCGCTTCCAAAAAGTACCAGTGTTTCACTTCCTCCAAGACAAAAATGTCTTTGCAAAGAAAAAAATACTCTTTGCCAACTCCACAGCATACAAGTGATTCTTCTTCTGTCATCCTTTGTTATTGTCCAGCTTGCAGATACATAGCAAGTAATTGAGAAGACAATGGCTTGGATCAGTCACACCTTGGTCTTTAGACTGACATTGTTGCTCTTTAGAAGTCTGGAAAAGTTTTTGCTAGTGGATTTTCCCACTGCAACTTAAATTTTTATTTTCTAACTGCTGGTGCCAAAGGTGTTGATTAGATTTTATCAAGTGCTTTATTGAAATAGCTTGCCTCCAGAAACTACAAACTTGGAGGAAGGATGAAAGTTATACAAGTGTTCATGTCTTTCATTCATAGGGTCACTATGAGTTGTCTACGACTTGACAGCACTTAACAACAACAACAA
>NW_006399783.1:3695715-3697980 GCF_000299155.1 Elephantulus edwardii | reverse complement strand
AATGGTATCAGTCTGGAGACTAAGGTCCTCCTGACCCACACTATAGTCTTTCCAATTACTTGCTATGTGTCAGAAAGCTGTACAATGACTAGGTATGATAGAAGAATTGATGCCTTTGAGCTGTGGTGCTGGAGAACAATACTGAATATACCATGGACTGCCAGGAGAACAAACAGGTTCGTCCTGGAGAGGGTAATACCAGGCTGCTCTTAGAGATAAGGATTGTGCTTTGGGCATGCTGCAAGGAGGAATCAGTCCTTGGAGAGAGACATGATGCTTAGAAGGGTAGAAGGACAGTGCAAGAGAGGAAAACCACCAGTAAGATGGATTGATTCAGTGACTAGGGTAATGAGGGTGGGTGTGTCAGAGACAATACGATTAGCACAGGATAGAGCAGGTATATAAGCGACAGCACATACCAACAACAACAACATGTCCTAAGATAAATCACTCATACTTCTATTGTTAAAGCAGTTCTATTACAGTGATAGTATGCATTTACTCTAGTTCATAGAACTTGTAACAACCTTTAGTATTGATCACATCTCAACATAAAGAACACAAAAATACTTACTAAGCAACATGATGATAGAAAAAAAAAATCTTAATTGTTAATGACTTCCTCTTTCTTGGTCCACAATCAACACTATTGATATTAGCAGTTAGGAAATCAGGGGACATATTGCATTGGAATTATCTTCAATCAGGACCCTCTCCAGAGTATTAAGAAACAATGATGTCAGTTTAAAGACTAAGGTGCACTTGATTCAGGTCAGGATCTTTTCAATGACTTGCTATACATCTGAGAGCTGGATAATGCATAAGAATGACAGAAGAATTGATAACCCTGAGTTGTGCTAATGGAGAAATACTCAATACCCTTGAGGCTGCCAAAAGAACAAATGTCCTAGAAAAATGCAACCAGAGTGCTCCTTAGAGAATAGGATGGCAAACTTTGTCTCACATACTTTGGACACCTTGTTAGAAGGACATGTTGAAAAGGGACAACATGTTTTGAAACAAAGAGGGTCAGAGAAAGACGAAAAATTAAGGAGATGGATTAACACAGTGACTACAACAATGGGTTCAAGCATGTCAGAGATGATGAGGATGGCACAGGATAACACAGGATTCAGATCTATTGTTCATAGTGTCACTTAGTCACACCGGACTCAAAGGCACCTAACAACAGCAACAATAGAAAGTAAAGAGAGTGCCTAATGAGCAGAAAAATGGGACTTGAGAGCACAGGGCTGTGTCTGTCTGAAAGAGCCAAAAAAAAAAAAAAAAAGTACAGCCTCTCACCACTCCAAAGCACAGAGCAGATAAAAAGCCCATAGACAGCTTCATGGTGCCTCCAGAACCACACCAGCAGCAAAAGGTTCACCTATTCATTGTTGACTCAGATTGAAAGTTGTGGTACAAAGAATAGGGTTTATTATGGAAGTAAGTTGCAGGGTGCACCAGGGACGCATCCTGTCTTGATGCTTTTTCCATCAACATGCAGAATAGATCATTCGGGAAACAAGACTTTATCTTTATGAGGAGGAATGTGGCATCAGGATTGGAGGATGACTCACCAACATCCAATGTTAAGCAGATGACACAATCTTACTTGCTAAAACTGAGGAACAAAAGTGCTTGCTGCAGAAGGTCAATATGAATTGAAGCTCAACATCAAGAAGACAAAGATTCTCACCATTGTGTTAATTGGGAGCACCAGGATAGATGGAGAACAGATTGAGGTTGTTAACAATTACAGCTTGCTCAGCTCCACAATCAACACTCATGGCACCTGCAGTCAGGAAATCAAAAGATGAATTGTGCTAGAAAAATCTACTGTCAGGGATCTCTCCAAAGTACTGAGGAGCAACAACCTGAGTCTAGAGCATAAGGCACGCCTAATCCAGGCCATGGTATTCACAATTAGTTGCTATTCGGAATGACAGAAGAAAAATTGATGCTTTTGAATTGTGGTGCTGGAGTAGTCTTAAATATACCATGGACCACCAAGAAAACAAGTTAGTCTGTGTTGGAGAGGGTAAAATAAAGTTTTCTCTTTGGAGGCTAGGATTTTGAAGCTCTGTCTCACTTAATTTGGGCACATAGTCAGAAGGGACCAGTCCTTAGAGAGGACATAATGCTTGTAAGGGTAGAGAGACAGCACAGGAGAGGAAGATCCCAGATGAGATAGATTAAAACAGTAATTGGGACAATGTTGATAGATGTGTCAGAGTCAGTGAAACCGGCTCAGAATAGGGCAGG
>NW_006399783.1:3693308-3695195 GCF_000299155.1 Elephantulus edwardii | reverse complement strand
TCTCTCTTCCACTCATCAAGTAGACCACAAATTGAGCAAACTCATCAGCTTTTCCTTGCTTCAAGTACATTAAAAATGTCTCTTTTTCTGCTTGCCTGCTTTCAAATGTAGTTCGCCTTAGAGTACTGAGTGGGGCTTAGTCATTTTTAAGCTAAGTTCAACCCACTACCAAATTCTTCTACTATAAGCATCGTTTAGTTTAATTCATTAATGTGTATCTCCCACATTCACACATCAAGTGGACCCGGGTGGTCACCATGAATTGAACATACTTATCAAATTCCTTTAACTTTAAAGTCCTAGAAAGGGAGTTCTGATGTTTCCTCTTTCCATAACCAAAGGCAAGAACAACAAAAGCTTTAACAACGGCCAGCACAAATGCAAAAAAACTGAGATCATACCTTTCTACTGTCTCTCTACGACCATCACCAGTGTCTCACCACGAGAGTCACTCGCAACAGGGTCTCTCTCAAGTCTTGCTGCTTAGTGTAGGAGGAAGCTTTCCCTCTTTTATCATAGTCCTGCAGCTGGTGATGATTTTCAAGACCATGTGTCTGCAGTTAAGGTAACTAGAGACCAGAGGAGGCTAAGGTAATGCTAAAAAGAGCCAATTTTAGGTAAACACCACAATGAGCTTTGGTAGCTGCGTGGTAAGGAGGTGTGCTGTCAATATAGAAGCAGGTAGTTGAAATCTACAAGCTGCTATATGTAAAAAAGACCTCCACTCATGCAAGTATTGACTCTGAAAACCCTCTAGAGGGTCAGCTATAAGTCAGTTTGAAGTCAGTAACACTTAACAATAATAACATGAATATGAACATGTATTTTGAGTGTATAGGACATTAATTAATAATTATTTCTTAAATGTGTATTCAAAGGACATTAAAGCTGTGAATAAGCATATACATTTCAATTAAATGAGAACTCATTAACAAAATTTGGTTACTTTAAAGCAGCTGTTTGTCAGCAAGTTGATTTTATAGTCAATTTACCCTGAGGTGGAAAAGTTAGACACAATATACATTGGCTTGTTTAAAAGTATATTATGGTCTAAAAAGTTTGAGAACACATGCTTCTAAACACAAAGTGAGGAGAGTTTGAAGAAACGCAACAACTCCTCAGAGGAAGAAGTGGTAAATTTCATCATCACCTGAAACCCACAAGCTGTCAGCAGGTATATTAACCTTTCAGGTTAACCTGCAGCCTAGCCCAAAATGAAGAAGGTAGAGAAGAACTGCAGAAGTTGCTTGCTATCTCTCATTTAGCTGCCCAAACTTTTTTGTGTCTGGATGTAATAGGCAAAATCATTTCCAATTTTCACTCTGCTTCTCAGCTAATGCTTATTTTGGATTGTAATTCTAATTGCAATTCTAGGTAATGTCCCTTATATTTTCCTTCATAAATACAAGCATAACTCAAAAATCCCTGCTATTAATTTATATATCAGAAATATCAGAAACCAAGCTGGTAAATTATGTGGAGAAAAGTATTAATTATGTTATTATTTACCTGAAAACTTTTATTTGGAGAAAGATAAGCATGCTTATGTGTATATTTATTTTTTTAAGATATTGTTTTTATGTACTGTTGTCAGTTCATGGGTCAGACAATGAAAGATAAATTCTGAAGGGATTTGGTAGAAGTTAATGGGTATCCTGGTGGAGGGTGGAGCTGGGAAATAAGTGGGTCAAGATACTGGGCTAAGGGCAGGGGCACTCCACAATGAGGGATTTATCTTTCACTGCTCCACATATTGCTTGTCTGTCAGATATTCCTCTAAATATAAACATTCAGATTGACAGACTAGGAGGAAGGATTGGCCATCCACTTCTGAAACAGCAGGCCTCTGAAAACCCTATGTACAACAAAACACATGTAGACTAACAG
>NW_006399783.1:3626378-3689453 GCF_000299155.1 Elephantulus edwardii | reverse complement strand
ACATGTTGTAAGGAGAGACAGGTCCTTGGAGAGGGACATCATGCTTGGGAGGGTGGAGGGACAGCACAGGAGGGGAAGACCCTCTATGAGGTGGATTGACTCAGTGACTGGGGTAGTCGGGATGGGTGTGTCAGAGGCAATGCGATTGGCACAGGTTAGAGCCAGGTTTAGGGCTGTTGTAAGTAGGGTCGCTATGAGTCGCAAACGACTTGACAGCACATATCAACAACAACAACAATGTACTGTTGAATCATTGACTCATAACAGATACTTTAACAGATTTGCAAATACTAAATCAAGAGAGAAAATTGTCCATCTTTTCCCCATATATAGAAAATATTTATGTATATATGTTATATATATGACACACACATAATTTTTTTTAATTATTAATGGTGGATAATTGGAGCAATATTGTTGTTGAAAATTTCTATACTCATTTTTCTTCAAAAATATTTTACTATTAAAGCATGAATTACCTATTAATCAGAACAAGGGATTATTGAAGTTCATTCCTTTTTTATGTTTAAGATACAGTTGTAATATTAGCCTAACCACTCATAATTCTGAACAAATGGAAAGGAGAGATTGGACTAGAGTTTGTGTTTTCCAGAGTACACTCCTTTACAAGTCACTTTAATGGCTTTTTGACATAAACACTACCATTTGTACTATTATTTACTTCATACTTTAGCTTCATCCCAAGCAATAAAAGCTGTGAAATAACGTGTTTGAATTGCTAGTTACATTAATATATAAACCTGTTCTTCCATTTATGACTGCAATAATTTTGCACAATCTCATATACAAACTGCATTTTGGCAAAACTTGGTTTAGCTTACTCCCCAACTTTCTTTTAATTTCAAGATTCCACACATTTAGAAAAGAAAACACTGACAACATTTTTGCTTTCTATTTCATGAAAAATGTCTGCTTTACAGACTTTCTAGTCTACTCAATCAATCAATCAATCAATCAATCAGGATTATATCAATTTCCAGGTTTTTAAAACTAACTAGTGCTATTTTCTGTTTTTTGTCTATAGCATAATGTAGTGTTAGAAGACCCTTTTTCTGGAAACTTTTTTCTCTGAAAAACATTTTTCTAACACTTCATATGTCTATAGACAAGAAACAGAAGATAGCAATGATTATTAGAGACCACATACTGTCTCTGTTACCTTTTTCCATTTTTTATAGTTCATAAATGTTAAAGCCATCCTTAACTGCTAAGCTATAAAAATAAGCCATGAACAGGTTTGCCATAGTTGCTGTTATAAAATACAGTGCAAATAAATACTTATCCAAATAAAACAAGAAAACAAAAAAAGCCCCTCAAATTTATTGCTGTTAAATTGGTTTTGATTCTTTTGGATGCTATAAATTGCACAGGAGGAGATTGCCCGTCTTTCTTGACCCACCTGAGAAGTGCAGCCTTTGAGTTAACAGTACAATTCAACATGAACTAGACCAGAAGAGGTCATTTCATAAGCAGGACTTAGTAAACCTGTAGTGATTAATAGACATACCGAGGAGGAGCGAACCAACTTAACCAAATGAATAAGAGCTCAAAACAACCACCCCAAACCCATTGCTGTAAGGTTGATTTTGACTCATAGTGGTACTCCACTGAGTTTCTAAAGCTCAAATCTTGATAGGAAGAGACTCCTCATCTTTCTTCCACAGAGCAGCAGACTTGAACTGCCAAACTTTGGTCATCAACTCACTGCATAACCAGTATTCTGCCAAGGCATCACTACGTGTTGGTTTCATTTAAGAGAAGTTGGTATGCATAAATTCTTTTTTCTTTTCTTTCTTGACAGTTTTAGTGAGATTTATGGAAAAGGACGGAAATAAAATGACTCCATTTTCCATGAATTTTAATTAACCAGATCATGTCTCTCCCTCTCACTATGACAAGTTTCTCAAATCTCTCTGTGGTTGATTGCTTCCCCTGGTGCCCAGGAATTCAGATTTTCTTCCTGCGACTCAGTGGGTAAGAACTGGAGGGAGACACGCCATTACAAAGGCCACCTCAGGCTTTTAAAAGACATTTGTGTTTTAACATTTTCACATACATTTCTGCTAATGATTGGGGAAGTACAGTTAGTTTTCTTTTTAGTCACCTTTCCTCTTCTAAAAGAGCGTCTGCATTTCACCTTTTAGGGAAGCTCTGGGCTTGGTACTTCATCATACATCAAAACCCACCCCTGGGATTTCTACCTTCAAACAAGTGAAACAAATGCATTCCCGCAGAGGGGCGTGCTGTCAGAGAGGAGCGAACATATCTAGATATCAGAACTATTCAGATAGGATTGCCTACTTAGAGCAAATCAGTGGCTGATAGAGAATACTTTCAGTGGGAGACCACTTAGCACTCTGTCCTGCGTGCTTCCAAGCTCTTTAAAGCGGAGTTAGGAAAAAAAAGAAAAAAGACCCTCCACATTTATGTCAAACAAAGTGTGTGGTAGATGTTACAACTCAGCGTGTGTGCACCAATATATTTTGATTACCTTTATCTTAATTTTTCTAGATTACAATTCCTATGCAAATTTACCACAATAAAACCTTTCATCTTTCTAAACCTTTTCCCCTTCAACATTTCCATAAAACAAAAGATAGTTAAGGATACTTTGTGATAAAAAAAAAAAAGAGAGAAGGATTAAAAAAAAAAACACTTGAAAAAAGAAAGGAAGAAAAGACAGAAAAAAGTAGTTCCATTAGCAAACTTTGGTAAGAAATTGCACCACATTGTTCCTTTGACAAGTAATTTTTCCCAGCATGTGTTCATCTTAAAAGTATTGCAAAACAATATCTTAAAATGAACTGATTAGTATGCATGCTCTGTGGTCACATTTAAGTTCTATTTATAAAATCTATTCTGTTCCAGGCTCAGACAAACAAAACTGAAATGCAGCTGTGTAACACATTGATAATTTTCATTAGTTCTAAAAGCCTCAATAGAATTTGCAATTTTATTCATTATATCTAAATAATCTTGAAAATCCCATTGTGAAGGTGACCTTTCACATTCTCCCCCTGGCTGTGTGTGTGTGTGTGTGTGTGTGTGTGTGTGTGTGTGTGTGCGTGTCTGTATGTATGACTGAGAAGGACTGACCATGGCAAAAGAATTTCTGCGGGAGTAAAACACAAAACAGAATAAGGAATCAAGTCAGGCAAATATGAAAAAATGAGACAGAGAGAATCAAGATCACTCACATGGTTTCTGAAAGCTGTTCTAACTAGGGGCATTCTGGCATCATGTCTCAGATGTACACAAGCCCAGATTTCTGAAACCACTATGTGAATTGTATTCTAATGTATTTAGAATGCAATTCTCCTTTTTTTTTATCTGTAAGACAGGATTTTGCCAACAGTAAGCCAAAGAACAGGCCCTTAAAATGTAAATACAGTCATGCACCATGTAATATCTGTTTGAGCAACTTCTGACTATATATACATCCTTGTCCCAAAAGGTTACAACAGAGTTCAGAAACCCTGAGCAGAGAATGTGAACAACAGCTTCCCACATGAACTTCTCATTCCTCCTGTGTCTTGGCGGCAAAGCGATTGCTTTACTAAGCATACAATAGAACCAGCCAAAAATTTACTGCTTGTTGCTAGATTCAGGCTCCTGGTGACTGCCTATCATGTTATCCAGTCTGTAAATCGTAAAGGAAGAGGATTGTCTCATCTTTTATCTGTGGAGATGCTGATGAATTTGAACTGCTGACATTGCAGTTAGCAACTCAACACTTAACCTACTACACTACCAACGATGGCATATTGCTGTTGTTAGGTACCATCAAGTAAACACAACTTCTAATGACCCTGTTAACAGCAGATCTGAACTTTGCCCTCTCCTTTACCATCCTCATAATCTCTGTCATGCTCAAGCTCATCATCATGGTCACTGTGCAAACCTGTCTTCTTTTTCATTGACTCTCTACTTTTCTCAACATGACGTCCCTTTCTAAGGTCTGTTTCCTCCTGAAAATATACCCAAGTGAGATCACCCACTCTCCCTACCCCTAAACAGCACTCTGGTTGCCCTTCCTTCAAAACAGATTCATTTGTTCTATTGACATATAAAATGGCATAGTTCTTGTATAATGGGTAGATCTTGAGAGTCATTATAAAATATTATATTAGTGGCTTAGGTATGTACCATACTTCTCTTTCTAGTAAAAAGTTTATAAAACATATGATAGTGTTTGTGTGTTTGACTCTTAGGCAGTAGCATTCAATCTTGTGTACCATACATCTCTTTATTGTCATAGTATTGTTTTTGTTTCATTTTCTTTTGAAAATACTACCACCAAACATATGCTTCTCAGACAAAGCACAAATAGTGTCTGTGAGAATAGTAATAAAAAAGGAAAACACAAGGTTATTTAAGCACAGGAATCAGCAAATTCTATAACTTGAGGTTTAGCCATGTTATACTTGATGATCATGACAGTTCTCAAAACAAAAACGATCTTCAACTTCTTATGAATAAGCTCACTGAAAACTACAAGGCTAACAAAAATGCAAGAGCAACCACTATCTTGTATGGAAAATTGCTAATGTCTGAACTGAGGACCAAAAACAAAAGCAAATCCATTTTAACATGTTGACAATCACTACTAAAGGATGAAGCTCGTTCAAGATAAAGAAAAACTGAGCCTAGACTACAGTATGTTGTTCCCACAATGTCCAGAGCATGTAACATCCTTTTGCACAGCGAGCATCATGAATGTTAAGGGCTTCTTTAGATTTTCCTGCAACATGAAACAATGCTGACTTACGGGATGTGTTTTTCTTATTGTGAGCTGTGAGTGCATGTGTGTATGTCTTGAAAAAAAAGAAAAACACATTCCCAGAATGCTGGCAGTCAGCCATGAAACCACAAAGAAACCTTTAGGAAATTAAGATAGCAGAAATAAAATGAGGCCTAATATGAAAGGTGACAAATGAAGACAACCACTTACAATTTACAGAATACTATGATGGTGCTTCCACATTGACCAGACGATTAAAATGATAAAACTCCACTCTTAGAGGATGGGATGTGCTTGTCTTTGATAAATATATATGTGGCTATAAACGCGCACATTGAAGAGTTTATCTGATAATTGGTAATTTGAGACTAAAGATAATGACGGTTATGAATTGTCTATTATACACAAGTACTACCTCACACATCCTGTTTTTCTGAGTAAGTTGAGCCAGTGCCTTAGCAGATATTACTTTATTTTAGTGTCTGGAAAGGTGTCATATTAAAAAATGGGAGGGGGTATTTATGAGATGAAATTCCAGGAAGATATTAGGTTAAGGAAAGTTAAATAGGTTTCTACACAGTTCTGAATCTTTAATATGAGAAATATCTATTTGAAGTCTCTGAAAGGGGATGAAGTATAAAACATTCCCCAAACTGATGAAATAATATAACTCCCCCTTGCATCACCGTCAGAGAACATCCTCTAGAACTAGTGAATGTCCCAGGATACATGGTTATTGTCGGGATGATGATCCACCTGAGTGACTGTTTTAACAACCAACCATTATCAGTTAACAGAAATTAAGGTTCAGATGGAACAAAATGCAATCGTTGATTCAAAGTGAGGAAGGAAAGAGTCAAAGCATAGCATTTGGACAAGCCAGTTGGGTGCACTTGTGAGATACATCTGGGCTGCTGGGGACTCAGAAGACATAAGGATGGGGAAAAGAGAGAAGTGCAGCATCTCTACTTTACTTGAACAATTTGTCCAATTTTAATCCCAAGACGCTATAGTTCAAAAGATAAAAAAAACCAAACAACCAAAAACACCAAACTTGAAAAATTCTCTAAGTTCCTTTTTCAACTTTTAAGCAAAAATCATGTACTATCTATTGCTTTTCATGTTGACAAAAAAATTGTCTATAAGACAAACACCATTACACCTCACTTCAAACCCCCTATAGCCAATGATTCACAGGAATTAAGGAAACATGTTAGATATTTAAGTAACATAAATACAACAAAGAACACTTACATAAAACAAAAGAGTGCTCACATAAATACTTGAAAAATACATAACTATCTCTTAACCAGGAATGAATTCATCAATATTTTTGACTGAGAAGCTATCAGACTTTGTCACTGGTAGGAAGTTTCACTGATAGACCTACATACGGATGGAAAAGTGGAAGTTATTTCCAGTGATGCATCTGTAGGTAGTTGTTCTAATAACCAATATCTTCTCCACTGACTTGGGCTGTATTTAAATAAAAGAAACTCAAAATAGGATCTCTCACATTTAGTTACATTTTAAGTATACAAATATTGTTTTCTAAGAAGGTAAATAAAGTGAACAAAAAAGTTTTGGGTTGGGTTTTTTGTTTTTGTTTTTGTTGTTGTCTTTCTTTGGGGTTTTTTGTTTGGGGTTTTTTGCTCTTTTTTTTTTTTTTGTGGCCTGGCCATAGTGTCAATTCCCAAGTCACAGTGATCTAGATATAAGCTCTTTGAGTATGCACCACTTCAATTACTTTCTATTAGTTTTATGGCAAAATTGATCTTTAATTGTATCAGTTCAGAATTATTTTAAAATAGATGTCTGGTATTAAGTGAAATTGCCCTGAAACTTTTCATTCTTTAAAAAAACAGCCATTATAATTATCAAGGCAACTATTAAAAGATACAGGTGAATGTTATCTTCCTCAATGAGAAAGCAAGCAGAATAGTTAAACATTTATTGCTTATTGTGTGCATAGTGTATATTAAGATCTTACCACTCACTCACTTTTTCAATATCTAGTTGTAACCAACTCACAGCTGACTCTCTATTAAATTTCTGAGACTTTAAATCACACTAGGATATTACCCATCTTTCTCCTATGAAGTTACTCTGGAGTTCATCTGTCTTTAGGTTAGAAGGGACTATGAAGTTCTGGTGCCCTAGTGGCGAGAAGCTGTGCTGCAATTCCAAAGGCACGTGGTCCAAGGCCACCAGCTGCTCCATGGAAGAAGGATGAGCAATCTCCTCCCATGTGATTAACTGCCTCTGAAAACCTGCCAGAGGGTCAGCTATGGGTTCATTCTGACTCGACGGGACACAACAACAATAACGTTCCACCAGAGGTTCCTAAAACATTACAGATACTCTTTTATATCACTCCTGTTTTAATGGTGTAACTCACAGTATTATTAAGATTTTTTAAAAAAATATTATTAAATTTTATTAATTTTAATGAACATTTACAGAGATTTTGGGTTTTCATTATTCATTGTTGCACAGTTTTCCCTACCCTCCTCCCCAGTACGTTCTTCTTCCCCCCCACCCCCGAATTGCTGTGTTAATTGTCCAATTGCCACAGTGCTTGTCAAAGCCAGTTCTGATTAGTCTCCTTTTTCAGTGTGTCCTTTGCCATTCCCTATCACTCCTCCCTAAGAGAGACTTCACCCTGATTCATAAGGAAAAGGGGATGGCGTATTCTCTTAGCTACTTCCTGCTGAAAAGGGACACTGTGGGTTTCAGGGTGAAGATCTTTTCTCACTACTCTAAAGGGCCCCTTTGGCAGTAGGAAACACATAGACTATTATGGAGACTGATTCTGGAATTTAGATGCACTGTTATCAATTGTGCTTCGCCGTACATGTTCATATCCTTGAAGATGTATCATGGAAGTGTTGCAGCCTAGAAGACACAAATTTAACTAACAAGTTAAAAGTACGTGAGTCAAAAATTAAAAAAGCAATAATATTCCGAGTAGAGGTTCTAATAGTGGCACAAATCAAGTTACAGAGGGAAGGTGGTTCTTACAATAAAAGGCCTATAGACTAGCACTTTGTCTATTATAGCCTAGAGGTTAGGAACCACAAGATGCAGAGGTCAGCTATGTCATTTATGGTTCTTAAGTCCTGGAGCAAATTCCATCTACCACTAGGTTGTTTTACAACTTGGAAGCTTGCATGCAAGGTAGAGGTGAAGTAAGGAACTGCTTATGAGGTTTTCCATCCATTCCAACAACAAAGAAATAGTGAGAAGAGTTGGGACCTCAGAAGGATTTTAGGACCAATTAGTAGGCTCTGTGTCCAGGAGAAAATGAATATACTTACCAGTAATGTTAATGCTCACCCATACCTCTTCTGGGAGGATCTAAATCATTGAAGTATTGTTAAAATTTTATAGATGAACTTTGTGAAGTGTAGAGAGAATGGATGAACTTGCTCAAAATGTCACAGCTTTAAGTGAAAATATATTGGATTCAAACCTAGGTTCTGCAAGGCCAGTCTCCACCCTTTATCACACACTAAGTTAAAATACAAGTACCTGAAAATTTGTCTACACTGCCTTTGTTTCTTGACCTTGCCTTTATTCAACAAAGCTTGTTTTTGATGTGTTTATAACATGAAGAAAAATTGTAAATTACTGTGAACACTGTTTTTTCTTTAATTCCATACGAGAAAGATAATAAGGATAATAAGGGCTGTTCTGATGTAATTCCAGTATGAGGTTATTTGTGGGTGGATTTCAAAGCACAGGGTATGCAATTAGAGATAATGTGGATGATTCCTTGTTTTCTGGATATGTGCCATCAACTGGGCATTTTCTGAGAGTACTTATTGTATGTGCCATAAGAATTAATGTGGACATTTCATTTGTGTCTCAAGTGTGAGAGCCCTCAGAATTTCAACACCAGCACATGCCCTCAGATGATCTGTAATGGAGAACTAAAAAGAGGAGTGGTTATTATATTTTAAATATAGTTTTCTTCTTCTGACAGTATTTCCTCCTTTTCTTGGACTTCTTCCCTTAACTTAAAATTGCCATAGTAATCAGGAAAGTGACTCTAAAACTGGCCTGCTAGTTTTCCTTATTTATTCTCTTTGTGATGACTTTCATCATAACTTTTCAGAAGGCACAAACCAAAAGAGCTATTCTCCCTGCCAAGGCATTTAACTCAGCAGAAGCAGATGCCCAGCAGTGTAATTTTTGTCCAAGTGTCACTGATATATTATTGAGGAAACATCAAATCAGATGAGTACTGAAAAACCTAAAGCCAACTCCCACAGCCTTTCTTCCTGACCTATACCCCTGAAATAAGATTTACATTAAATGCTCAGCTTTAATGTTCCCTACATTTGACCGATAAGCTATTTTAAAAGAAATGTGTTTTTCCATGTTGTCCATTAAATAGTGCATTTGGTTGTGTTGTGGTAGGTTTTTTAAAAGTATATTAATAGTATATTTGTCTTTTCACTATACAATTTTACCATGCTCTTACTGACATGTATTCTTCCATACTTTTCTCCAGAGATGAAGTTTTGTAATTTTTTAAAATCACTTTATATATGCTGTTCTGCATCGTGCTTTGAGTAATCATGATCTATTGTTGCTTATTATTACATATCTCTCAACTGGTCTGGCTGCTTATTATAGATGTTTATTTCTTAGAAAGGTAATGGAATTTCATACAGCAGAATTTATTCATGATATTCAACTAACTAGTGTAGACCTTTTTCAATTAATATTGACTGAGTGGGAATGAAGGCATGAACAAAATAATGCATCTACTCGTAAAGCACATATAATCTAATCGTTCTTAAATACAAGCACACAATCATTCATGTCCTCTTGGCTATTAATGCTTTTCTGTACTTTAGAGTAGAAAAGTGATCTTTTTTATGCTTGTATGTTCTAGTAGTTTTGCAAGGAGCTTTGTTGAGTATCCATAAAAAGTTGTGCTGCAACTTCTCTGGTGGTTTGAATGCACCAGTGGCTCCGAGGAAGACAAATGGGCAGTCCCCTTCCCTGCAACTTGCAGTCTCTGAAACCCAGGGAGGGACCAGCAATGATGTGTTTTTTCCTGTTGTTCTTGTTGTTGTTAAGTGCCCTCGAGTCACAGGTGAATCATAGTGACCCTATGAATGAAAGTCCTGGACACTTCCTGTATAACTTTTGCCCTTTCTCCAGTTTCATAGGGTTTCCAGAGGTAAGCTATTACAGAAGTGGATGCCACTCCTGCTTTCAAACTTATTTTAATCGGGGAGCTTCACCAAACATTGTCCACCATGGGTAACCATTCTCACATTTGATTCATCAGTGTCACAAAGTTCGGCTTCATAGCAACCACGAGATACCGCTGTACAGCTAGTGGACATACCAGGGTTACATGACCTAGAAGAATGTTTCACCAAAAACAATTAAAGGCAGGGCTGTGGGCCATGGAGTAGAATCACCACCTTTGTCTTGGGAACATGGTTTTCTGTCTGCTAGGCCAACTGCTCGCTTTCACTCTCTCTATGCTATTGTTGATGGTGGTGTTGTTAAGTGCAGTCGAGTCGCAGGTGACTCTTAATGACCCAATAAACAAAAGTCCTGGAAACCTCCTATGTAACTTTTGTCCTTTCTGCAGGTTTATACGGTTTTCAGAGACAAGCTATTGTGGAAGTGGATTCTACTCCTGCTCCAAGCTTGTTTAATCAGGGAGCTCCACCAAACACTGTTTTTCTCTACATAAGAAAATCAACAAGATACACACACACACACACACACACACACACACACACACTCACTCATCCTCATTGTCTTGGAGTTGGAATCTACTCAGCCTATCCTTTTTGACATTTCAGAGGCAGTAATTCACAAGGGAGAAGATTGCCTATCTTTCTCCCACAGAGCAGTTGGTGGATGCAAACTGCTTGTCTTTGAGTTGACATTGTAGCTCCTTACCTTAAGGGTACTGAAATTATTCCTCCTAAACAAAGTTTGAGTGCTGGTGGTCTAGTGGTAAGAAGCTACTCTCCAGTTCTGAAGGCATGTGGTTTGAATCCATCAGCTGCTTGGGGGGAGAAACATGGGCAATCTCCTCCTATAAAAGTAATTACCTCTGAAAATCTGCCAGAAGAATCAGCTAGCTGTAGGTTGGTTCCAACTCAACTGTACATAACAGCAAAAACAGACACACAAAGTTTATACTGATCACTCTAGCCACAATGGGAGTTGTGTTGCTAAGCCAAGGGCTGGACCTCTCTGACAGTTCTATTCTACCTGGAATTCTGTAAGAGAAACATGAGCAACTTCCTCTGTGATTTACAGCCTCCAAAATCTAATGGGAGGAAAGTGCCAATTTAGCACAAATGAGTTTTTTACTTTCCAGTCACAACAGACTCTTCCTCCCTGCTTTAAACTCCTGGGCTACCAACAGTGCTCATTTTACATTTACATACTAGTATATGCCATTCTTCATATCTTAAATGATAATAGCTTTTCGTTTTACCAAATTAATGACCTGCTAATATTTCCTAAACCTGCCATGTCCCATCTCTGAGTTTGGGACGTTAGTTCTTTGGATGAGCAAACCATGTTGTTTTGTTTGCTCTCAGATCATTCATTAAAATCTCTCTCCAAATAGCTTTTCTTTCACCATGCTTTTTCTAATAAACTTCTTTCTCTAAGACATCTTCCTACACCCACTGCACCTCTAGTTCTTCATCTTCCTTTACTTTTCTTCTGGAGAGTTAATCACATTATGTTATGTACTTATTTGCTAAACTTGTCTCTTTCTTCCAACTAGAAGTATGATCTAGGGACTTTGCTTTCAGTCATAAGCAATCTATTGTGCACACCTACTATGTGCTGAGGACTCTTTTAGTATTGAAGAGCAAAACAGTGTGTTGAAGACAATGATTATCAGTCACTAACTTGTTTTTATCCAGTTGACTCTGACTTGGTAACTCTATGAAGAATGGCTGAGTAGCACTCTCTACTCCACAGGGGTTTTGATGTCTGATTTTCAGAAATAGCTCTCATCAGGACTATTTCTTGATGCCTCTGGTTTGACTTGAACCAGTTTATACTAACTGTCTGTTAATATCCCCTGGACTTACTAGGTATTCAAACCTACTGGCTGAAAAAATAGTTTCCTCCCAAGTCATGTAGAGCAGAGACCACAGTTGAGACTTTAAAAATTTTGCATATTCATTGTAATGTATAGTTATTATACAATAAAATCAAATGAAAGATAGTGGAGGCTTCCCATGTGCTGAGGATTCCTAGTGTCATCATAGCTAAAGTATTTAACTGTTAAGTGAGTGGCCAGCATTTCAAATGAACTCATCAGCCACTCCATGGAGGAAAGATATGGTAGTCTTGAAAGCTTTATACTGGAGTACTAAGTTGTTCTTATTGCTTTACAATGAGTTGAATCATTAGAAGTGAATTTGGTGTTTGGAGAGTTATCAAATGATTGTTGCTGTTGGTAGGTTCTGTTGAGTCAGCTACATAGCAACCCTATGAAAGAAAGATCTAAACCCTGTTTTATCCTGTGCCATCCTTATACTTTCTGACCCACAAGAAGCCATTGCAGCAGTCATTGTGTCAATCGACCTGGTTGAGGGTCTTCCTTATGTCAATCCACCTGGTTGAGGGTCTTCCTCTCCTTTGCTGACCCTCCATCCGTCCTAGCATCATGTTTTTCTCCAAGGAATAGGCTCTTTTAGCAACATTCCCAGAGTATGTGAGGCAAAGCCTCATCATTCTTGCCTACAAAGAGCACTCTGGCTGAATCCGCTCCAAGACATATTTATTTATTCTTTCAGCAGTCCATAAGATGTTCAGTGTTCTTCTCTAACCCCATAGCTCAAGGGCATCAATTCTTCTTCTGTCATCCTTATTTATTGCCCAGCTCTTAGATACACAGCAAGTGATAAGAAAGACCGTGGCCTGAATCAGATGCACCTTAGTCCTCAAACTGATATCATTACTCCTCAATAATTTGGAGAGATATCTTACTGCAGATTTTCCCAGTGCAATGTATCTCCGTATGTCCTGCCTGCTGGTACTAAGGGTGTTATCTGTGGATCCAAGTATGATGAAGCTGTTGACAGTTTTAATCTCCTCTCCATCCATCATAATATTTCCTGTCAGTCCAGTGGTGAGAATCTTTGTTTTCTTGACATTAGGATGCAATCCATACCGAAGGCTGCCTTCCTTGATCTTCTGCAACAAGTGCTTCAAGTCCTACTCATGTTCCACAAGGAAAGACTGAGTCTCCAGTCTGGAGCTTCCTGTGTGAAGCACTGGAGTGTAGATTATTTTGATTTAATGGAAAGTTAGGTGTAAACTGTTTGGTAATTTTTCATTTCATTAACAATCAAAGTTTAAGCTGATTGGTCATTGGATTTAGTTAACAATCAGCTGTGGGCTAGAAGGCCCATGTTTAAATCAATCAGGATCTATGGGCAGGCCTTTTCATTTAAAGCTGGTTTGGCCCTAACTAAGAGTCTCCATTTTGGATTCTGAAGGGTAAGTTATCAAATGATAGAAACTAGAAATTAATATTATTTCATTTTTCTAAGTTTTAAATTCAGAAAGTGTGATATTTAACTTGGTTATATAACTTAAAAAAATTAAACATGTGCATAATTACAAAGACTAACTCCAGAAACTTAAATAATCTCAGCATCACAATGTTCTCCCTCCTCCAGAAGGAAATTTGTAGATTGATCAAGCAAGATAATAAAATGTACTTATAGGACTCAAAACATCTATTTGCTCTCTGCATTATTCCACAAATTATGGGATGACTCTAAATAAGGCACATGAAAAAATATGGGAAATATAAACAGAAGTAATTAGTTCTTGGTAAAATAGAAGAAAAAACCTAGAACATAAGGATGAAGATATGATCATAGCCATGAAAATCACAGTTGTTATTGTTGAGCTTTATATTTAACTCTGAGTTTCATATCTAAAGCAAAAATACCTTACCCTTTTACATATGTATGTAGGCATATATGTATGCAAGTACCTAAGTATCTATGTATTTATCTAAACAGGAAAATAATAAAAAATAATTTAAAAGACAGAATTATTTTATAGATGAATATAATGAAAGCGGTGGACTCATTTTAGGGAAGCAAAGTATGAAGTTTTAAATTTAATATAGTCTGAAAACAGAAAAAGACTTTTATTTAAGTACAAGGAATAAATAATCACCCCATCAATTACAAGAAGATAGTGAGGGTTTACTTCAGGGGCATAGGATCTTTGCTAGTCCCACAAGACCCTATGCTCAGATGGACTCTGTTCTTGCCCTAATGTTTTATTTTCATTTGGGAAATTCTTAACCAATTTTGAAAAATATACTTGCATTCTGCACTGAATCCTACACGTTATTTAGAACATCCGGAGCCTAATCATTAAGGCAATATGGTTCAGAAACCAGCTAATAGAACAGAATATGGAGTCAAAAATATAGAGGAGATAGGATTTCAGATGAGTGGAAAAAGAATGGGCATTTCCATAAATATTGCTTAAGCAGTTGGAAATCCATATGGAAAAAGAGAAATAATTTGGAATCCAAATTTATAACACAGTTTAAAAAATTCAATTTCAGGAACATTAAATGACCCAAACATGGGGTCCCAGGACTTGAAAGAGTGGAAAAGCACTGTTGTTTGATTAGAGTTGGAAATTATCAGTATAAACTCCTAATTTTTAACTTGTCTGTCTACATATAGGGAGCTCTGATTACCTAGTCCATAGGGCAATGTGCTGCCAACTCCAAGGCAGATTGTTTGAAGCCTCTGGCTCCTACATGGGGGTAAAAAAGAGTGATCTCTTCCCAGACAAATTAAAGACTTTTAAAACATGCTGGAGGGTAAGCTATGAGTTAGTTTTGACTTAATAACAGGGACTCTTGAGGGGGTTTTGGTGCCACCTACAAATGGGGATTTATGGATGCAGGTGAACAATCATGCACTCATATTTCCTAGAGACTTTTCAGAGAAATGGCTGACAATAGGGAAACCACAAAGGAAATCATAAAATAAGGAAGTACAAAAAGAAGGATTGGACATGTCAAAAGTCACAGGAACTGGTTTCAGGGGACTTTAATTAGCAACTCCTTAGATAATTTAAGCATGTAAATTAATAATAATAATAATAAAACTGTAGTTGCCTAGTGGTAAGAAGCTAGACTGCAATCATGAAGGCACATGGTTAGATTTCACGAGCTGCTTCAAGGAAGAAGGATGAGTGGATGGATGGGCAATCTCCTCCCATTTGATTAACTCCTGAAAATCCACCAGAATGTCAGCTATAGGTCAATTCCAACTCAACAGCATACAACAATAACAACAACAAATTACTAATGAGGGTGAAAAACTATAAATTTTTAGATGAAATAATCCAACCTCTTTGCTGTCTAGTGATTTTGATCCATAATGATTCATGGATCAGAGCAGAATTGCCTCATTGGGCTTCCATGGTTATAATCTATTGTCATATTTTTCTGCTAGAGTAAGTAATGAGTTCAAATTTCCAACCTTTCAGCTACCACCTAATCAGTTAACTAATATGCTAGTACAGTTTCTTCTTAAGTGAAAGAAAAATTCCTAAGTCTATATTGATATGAATTTTAAAAAATAAATTAATTGGGAGAGAAAGCTCTACTTACTAATAGAACAATGATTAGTAAATTCTGAAGAAATTAGAAAAATCACCATTTGGCAAGTATTATAGTAATAATCTAGTCTGATAAGAATTATAACAGATACTAAATATTGTGGTCAATTAAAGAAATCTGATGATGACAAATAGGGTATTTATGTAGTCTCAAAGAATTACTTGGCAAAATACTCATTAAATTACTGATTAATTCAAAGAAAATATTCTAATTAATTAATGTTATAGCAGAGTATCTCTAACAGCCTAACCAGTGATAAAAGTTAATATCACTACTAATGGAATATTTTAGTGTTACACAGCTCTCTATATTGGTGCTTTGTGGTGTAATCCATAAAGACCCAAAGGCCAGACCTCTTGTGCAATTAGAGTCCATCAGAGACCCCAAGGGGAAAAGATGGACAATCTGATCCTGTTTACTCTCTCAGAAATCCCATGGAGAGTCACCTATGAGACCCCAAATTAGACAACACTCTACAAAATAACTTAGCTCTGGTGCATTAGTGGTAAGGAATTGTAGTGCTAGTGTAAAAGTACATGGTTCAAATCCACCAGCTGCTTCCTAGGAGAAAGATGGTCAGTCTCTTCCCATGTAATTTACTGTCTCAAAATTCACTGGATGGTTAGATGTGAGTCCATTCTGATTTGATAGTACAAAACAACAACTACAAGAAAACTAGCATATACTTTTAAAAATGTTATGAGAGCAGAATACATATTAAGGGATGGATCAGTAAATTATCACTAAAGTAGAAGAAAGAAGGGAAATAGGCATAAGAGGTGTGTGTGTGTGTGTGTGTGTGTGTGTGTGCTCGCGCATGCACATGCACTGGAATCCTGAAGGCATGAGGTTCAAATCCATCAGCTGCTCTGCAGGGAAAAGATGGACAATTACCTACCTTTCATTCAATTAACTGTTTATGAAAACCAGTTGGAGGTTCAGCTATGAGTCAGTCCTGATTTGATGGTACACAACTACTCGCTCTCCCTATTATACGTGTGTGTGTGTGTGTGTGTGTGTGTGTGTGTGTGTGTGTGTATGATTGTACATCCTAAGTGATAATAGATAATAACCTACAAGGATATGCACATACAGATGGGCAAGATGAAGAGATATGTGTAAGTGCATAATCTATACTTAGGATAGATTGTTTTGGCAGATGATATTTCTACATACTCTACTGTTGTTGTTGCTGTTGTTGATTGCCTTCGAGTTAAGCGCAACTCACATGTCCCTATGAACAAAAGGCCTGAAGCCCTTCTACAACTATAGACATTTATCAAAGTTCCTAGATGTTATTTAGGAAGTGGATGCTACTACTGTTTCTAGTACACAGGTTGTAAGTAGTCAATCATGGTAACAGAGCAAGCAGGAGAGAAAATTATGAAAACTTAAAGCCAGACCATAGTCTTTGCAATTACTTGCTATGCATCAGAAAGCTGGAAAATGACTAGGGATGATAGAAGGAGAATCGATGCTTTTAGCTATAGTGCTGGAGAAGAATGCTGAATATACCATGGACTGCTAGGAGAACAAACAAGTTAATCATAGAGAATATGAGACCAGGCTGCTCCTCGGAGGCAAGGATTCTGAAGCTTTGTCTGACATATTTGGCATGTTGAAAGGAGGGACCAGTCCTTGGAGAGGGAAGTCATGCTTGGGAGAGTGGAGGAATAGCACAATAGGGGAAGACCCTGGCTGAGATGGATTAATTCAGTGACTGGGGTAATGAGAATAGGTGTGTCAGAGATAGTAAGATTGGCACAGGATAGATCAGGGTTTAGGGCTGTTGTACATAGGGTAGCTATCAGTCACAGGTGATGTGACAGCATCTAGCAACAACAACAACAACAACAGCAATCAAAACCAAACATCTAGAAGGAATGAGTTTGTGGGGCCAGGATCTCAAAAACAATCACAGGTAATACCAAAGTTAATCGAGATGACATATTCCACAAAGACAAAGCTCTATATCCTTTAGTGAGGAGTGACTTGAGTCATAAAAGTTTTCAACAGTCATCTAATATGAGTTAATGATCTTTCCCCATCTAGAGCAAAGAAGAATGAGGGAATGCAAATGCTATTAATCCAAAGAACTAATAAACCACATGTACTTCAATGACCATTAGGTCAGAAGAACTAAATGGTATCCTACTAAATGGTAGACTACTCTGTCAAGTATCACAATAGAAGGTTCTGATAGCATAGGTAAAAAAAACAAGAATCAAAATACAAAATCATATAAAAGACCAGGCTTATTTGGCTTATAGAATTCTGATATAACCCTTCATCACTCTTCAAGTTTGGCATTTAAATCTTGCCCATAAGTCATCATTCAGTTAAACAAAGGATCAGTAACACTGGGGACAATTCATTTAGCCATTCAAAATTAGACAATTATCTGTTAAAAAAAGCTAAAAAGCAAAATTTACTGGGGATAAAGTGCTGAATGCTACAAAGGAGTGTTGGAAATAGGAGACACAAGGTGAAAGTGGGGAAAGGTATGTTACAAAACAGATTTGTAAACAATGGTAAAATAAAATGTACATGAACTCTTGAAAGGAAAACCATTTTTTTCTCTAAATTTTCATGCAAGTCACAATAAGCTGTCTAAGTAAAAGATGTGTTGTTTGCCTTTAAAATAAAATAACTAAAAAAGGTTAGAGAGAAGGAAAGACAAAACTGTTCCAGACTGAAGGACAATCAATGACACGATAATTGAATGGTATTACATGTTGACTATGTTCTATACATACAAAGGACATTGATACAAATCAGAAAATGTTTATTTTATCTGTAGATTATTAGGAACATTAGAATAACATTATCTGGTTGATCTTGGCAATTATACTAAGATTATGTAAGACAATGAGTGTTTTTTCCCCCACAAAGGAAACATATGTTGAGATATTGAGAGTTAATGAGATATAATGTCACAGTTTTAAAATATTCTTAAATATTTCTGACCTGTGTATAATGAACAAGTCTGAGCAATGGATACATAGGATATATGCACAAACATTTAAAGGTTTTTTTATAAATTGTAACTTACTTAAAAAATTTAAAAATATACTAAGTTTTCCACTTAACACATGATAGAATCATGGTTAAACTATTGGTGTTTGTAACACAAAACTAGCAAAAGATTAACAACTAGAGGAAGACTCTCTAGGAGTAAGAAAATGAATGATGGTAAAATCCAGGAGGAATAAAGTAAGGGACGGGGGGAGAAAACCAACAATCCAACATAAAAATAGAAAAAAATGATTAAAAACTTCAGAAAATTTTTTTAAAAGTAGCTTAAAATGCATGAAAAAAGCTTACTGTCATTAATAATCAAGCAAAGCATATTTCAACTTCAATAAGACATTATTTTGACCTCATTAGACTGAAAAATGTGTTAAGTGATGTGGAACATTGATAAAGATACGGACAGAGGATATTCAAACCATTGATAAGAAGGAGTACAATTTGCTGCAAAAATTCTGGCGGGCAATTCACACGGGGAATTGCACTACTAGCCCAAAGCCCACACCACAATGACAGTTACTTTCCCACCCAAGTCAAGGGGAAAAGACGGACAATTTCCTCCCCGGCAATTTACAGCTTCAGAAATCTGCTACAGTCAGTGTTACGTGGTTCCGACCTGACAGCAACGAGAAAGAGAGAAAGAGTGACACTGAAATAATCTGACAATTATTACTGAAGTTGATTATGTACCATGACAGGTTGTATTAACATTCAACAATATAATGATACACTTTTCTGCTGTGCGCGTCTCTGTCACTTATGTCTCATGCTATTGCATTTACGGACAATAGTAAGAATTTTTCAGTCAATAAAAAATGAGTAGAAGACGTGTGTGTCATGTGCCACTGTGAGTAGACACTTTCAAGTGCAGTTGGGGATAAGTTGTCAGAGTTTGTGAAGATGGCACAGAAAACGACAGGGTCTGGAGTTCATAGGGTCGCTATAAGTTGTACTCAACAACAGCAGTAACATATTGGGGTTTTACCAGTCAACCCTTGGAATAAAGAAGACAAGAAGTAGAACTTGCTGCCAACCCAAAATAGCAAGAAATAAGGAAAGTGCAGAATGGCAGTTTCATTCCAATCTGTATAAAACAGTTTTGAGCCAGTTCTGGCTCATGGTACCCCAGGACAGCACTGAAATTTTTGCTGTCCTTATTTAATTACAATTCAGCACTGCTCTGATGGGGGAATGTATATATCTTGCAACAAGGCAGTTTAACAACCAGAAACACATCTTACAGAAACTATTGCAAATATACCCTTGTTTTTGTTGTTAAGTGCCGTTGAGTCATAGGCGATACATAACGACTCTATGAACACTTGTATGACTTTCATCCTTTCTCCAGGTTTATAGGGTTTCTGGAGGCAAGCTATTATGGAGGTGATGCCACTCCTGCTTCCAAGCTTGTTTTAATCTGGAAGCTCCACCAAACACTGTCCACCATGGATGACCATTATTATATATGACACATCAGTGTCATGGTGTTCAGCTTCACAGCAACCACAAGTTACCTCTGTAAATATACCTTTCTCTATATATTTCAAAATATTTGTAGAAGTACTGTTTGTATATGGGACAACACAGTGAAAACCAAAATAAACCCGCATTAAGTGTAAAATGGATAAAAATATTTTGGTATACTCACACAATAGAATAATGAATAGCACTTCACTCTCCAATACTGACAAGTCTCAAAGACATCCTATTGAGTAAAATAATTAGTAGCCTAAAGAATATATTGTATACTGTTGAGTGAAAGAAAAAATTCTGAGAATATGCAAAATATATTACACATTTTTAATTATTTTTATACAAGTTTATTTATAAAATTTAAACACACTGTATTTGAGAACAGATTCTTCCAACTTCCCTCAGCCCCCCCATCAAATTGTTCAACTCCGTGATTAATACTCCCCTCCCCCTGCACGTCCTCATCCGTCTGCTTCCACACTCACCCACCCCTCTTGGATCCTTATACTCATTCTACAATAATGGTTTTATACAATACTTATCCTTGTGAGACTGAGTTAGCTCACTCAGCATAATTCTCTCCAGTCTCTCCCAAGTAAGGTAATAATTTACAAATTATTTCTCCTGTGTGCTGCATAGTATTCCATTGAATGAATGTATCATAATTTCTCAATCCATTCTATTGTGGTTGGACATCTGAGCTGTTTCCATGTTCTTGTGATGGTGAATAATGCTGCTATGCATATTGGTGTACAAATCTCTGTTTGTGCCTCAGTTCTCATTTTCTCAGGGTATATTCCAAGTAGTGGAATAGTTGGGTCATATGGAATTTATTTGCTCAGGTTTTTGAGGAAATGCCAAACTGCCTTCCAGAATGGTTGCAACATTTCACAATGCTACCAACAATGTATAAGAGTTCCTTTCTCACCAAATCCTCTTCAACATTTATACTTGCTATCCTGTTAAACTCTTTTTAAAATTTTCTACCAGTTTATTTACAAATTCAAATACGTTCTTATCAAGAACAAATTCTTTCAATTTCCCCTTTGCCCCATCAAAGTGTTTTACAGAATACTCCTGGGCCTCCAAAAAGAAAAGACTGATAATCCAATTACAAAATGGGTAAAAGACATGGAAAGAATTTTCACAGAGGAAGATTCTTGAAAGGCAAACAGATACATGCAGAAATGCTCCAAATCACTGGCAATAAGAGAGATGCAAATGAAAACCACAATGAGGTACAATCTTACTCCAGTAACAGTGGCAAAGTTTAACAGGGTAGCAAGTAATAAATGTTGGAGAGGATGTGGCAAGAAAGGAACTCTTATACATTGTAAAATTCTAAAATAGTACAACCATTCTGGAAGGCAGTTTGGCAATTCCTCAAAAAGCTAAACATAGAAATTCCATATGACCCAGATATTCCTCTACTTGGAATATACCCTGAGAAAATGAGAACTGAGGCACAAACAGAGATTTGTACACCAATGTTCATAGCAGCATTATTCACCATTGCAAGAACATGAAAACAGTCCAAATGTCCAACCACAATAGAATGGATTGAGAAATTTTGATATATTCATTCCATGAAATACTATGCAGCACACAGGAGAAATAATTTGTAAATTATTACCTTACTTGGGAAAGACTGAAGAGTATTATGCTGAGTGAGCTAACTCAGTCTCACAAGGAAAAATATTGTATAAAACCATTGTTGTAGAATGAATATAAGGATCCAAGAGGGATGGGAGAGGTTGGAAGCAGAGTGATGTGGATGTGCAGTTGGGGGAGGTGAATTAATCGCGGTGTTGTCCTTTTAAACTTTGCCACTGTTACTGGAGTGAGAGGGTACCTCATTGTGGTTTTGATTTGCATCTCTCTTATTACGAGTGATTTTGAGCATTTCTATATGCATTTTTTAAAGTATCAATTAAATGAACTTATGTATTGTTTGCACAAGAAATATGTGTGGTTAAAATCTATAAATCAAACCAAGGAAATTAACACAGAATTCTGGAGAACAGTTACCATTCAGATCCAACCTATTCCGTAAGCAGCAGTAACAGTTCAGTTACAAGAAACAGGATGATAAAAAGATAAAATCAAGGGGGATATGTGAAAATACAGGAAATAGAAGGATTGCTATTTCTTAGCCATATATATAGTGGATACATGGTGATCATTTATTTTAGCCTTTAAATAACATATGCATTTTCATGTGACATTTCACATATGCCATATCTTATAATAATAATAAATATGGGAGAATAACAAGCCTGACAGAGGGAGTCTAGATTTTCCAAAATATCTGAAGTTCAATTTTCTTTACCTTCATCTTTTAATTTTTCTTCTTTTAAAGTTAATCTTAAATACAATTAGTTCATAATTTGTTATTCTCAATGTTGAGTACCTTGTGGAGCAATTCTGCCTAGCATTTTTACTCAACTCAATTAGCTCCAATGATGTAGTGGTAAGAAGCTGCAATGTAAATAGAAAGGCATTAATCAAAATCCACCAGCATCTTTACCTTGTGTGATTTACGGCCTCTGCAAACTCACTGGAGGGTCAGCTATGGGTCGGTCCTGACTTGATGGCTGAGAAAAACAACAAGCCAACTCAGTGCCATCGAGTCAGACCAATTTATCCTGACCTTGCAAGGTTTAGTGTTAATTTTAGGTAATCTGAATTACTCCTGCTATTTTTCTTTCTTTTCTTTTTTTTTGACACTTCTAGAGAAGAATCTCTCTTGCTCCCTCAGTGTGTGTGTGTGTGTGTGTGTGTGTTTGTGTGCGTGTGTGTGTGCATGTGTGCAAAAATGCATTTATTTGCTTTTGTTTATGGAAATGTAAAGCTTCGATAAAATTATATTTTGTTCTTTAAAACAGAAGACTTGAACCAAAAGAAAATATTCCAGTTCACATTTTGGATGGTGATTCCAATCTGATGAATTCCAATGTATTCAATAGCCAGCATGCAGTGCTAGTAATGCAGTGCAGATGTGCACAGATGGAAACCACTTGAGAAGCTTGACAAGAAAATCACATGCTACTCACATACATCTTTACTTAAAATCCATGAGACACTTGTGTAAGCATGTGGACAGCATTTTGTTTGAAAGAACTTCTCACACTGAATGGAGTAATATAATTCCCATCTCTAGATTTAACATAGGGCAGTTGATTGAAAGTGAGCAAAATTGATTAAAAAATGATAACAATATTAATTAAGCAAATGAATTTGTTTTCTACCTCAGACATAATGACTAGGTGATATTGCCTAGGAAAAAATCTAAAGAATTTCAGAAGTTTTTTTTAAAGTGAGAGCCATATCAGATTTTGGAACAATCTTAGAATATAAAGGCAATATAAAAACAACATAATACTAAAATAGAAGAAACATTGCTAACACAAAGAAGTACATAAAAATGACCCCATTACCAAACAGCCAACGAAGAGTTGAAAATATTTGCTGGGAAGGAGTATCTTAAGATTTCTAGTCAAGTATATGCTTAAAATGAGAGCTGGCCAGGTCAGCATCTTGGTTGGTAGCTTGATTAAACGGTAATTCAGGTAATAAATAGCAATTCTGACTTGGAAAGAAAGGTTGCCAAGAACGTGAAGGACTAAAATGTGGTCCAAAATGGAATGATTATTTGATTTTTATTGATCTACCTGTTTGGCCATCCATCCATCTATCTAACTAATCACCTGTTCATTTAATAAGTTTATTAATTCATCAAAAATTATCTGAATACAGATGATGGGACAAGGCTGTGTGAAAATTCAAAATCTAGAGAATTCGGCCAGAGTTCCTGCCTATAAAGTGAATAGATTAACTTAATCTTTCAAAGTCAACACTATGTGCCAACACTATGGATGTTTTAGGCCAGAATATTCTTAGTCGTGGGTGTAGAATTCTATGCACTGTAGTACACGTAGCAGCCTCTGGCATCTCCCTAGGGAGCTCTAGTGTCATAGTCCACAGGAAGTTGTGGTACAAATCTAGAAGTGGCACCTCTCTGGTAGATTGAAACCACCAGTGGGTCCATGGAAGAAAGGCAGTCTCCTCCAGTGTGATTTACTAGATGGTAAACCCAATAGAAGGTCACCTATAAGTTGTTTGCAACTCATTGGCAATGAGTAGTGGAGTGAGCCTTTGCCTACTAGAAGCCAGAAGCATTCTGTTCCTGCTGTTACAACTATAAGGATCTCCAGACATTCTTGTGCTAAATGTGTGTTGGATAAAAGTATTGAACATATCATGAGAACAAGTATTTCAAGAAAAGAAATAGGTCTGTCTGAGAGAGGGTGAAACCAAGTTTCTCCTTGAAGGCAAGGATTTTGAAGCTCTGCCTCACATACTTTGGGCACATGGGCAGGAGGGGCCAGTTCTTGGAGAAGGGCATAATGTTTGAAACAGTGGAGGGACAGAATAGGATAGGAAGACCCAGGATAAGATAGATTGGTACAGTAACTGAATCAATTGGGTAGGTGTGTCAGAGTCAGTGAGACTGGTTCATTGTAGGGCACGCTTCACAGATGTTGTACATTCAGTAGCTATGAGTTACAAAAAACCTGAAGGCACATAACAATAACAACAACAACCTGGTAGAGGGCAAAATTGTCCTGATTGAGACCCATTGGTATAGTAGAAGAGGCAAATGTGTTTACAAGTATTTACAACATATTCCAGAATTTTCAATAATTAAGTTATGAGATACACTGAATTAATCATGCTAATAGGAGAAAAGAGAGAGGGCGCAATTTTATCTCCAAAAATTTTATAAAGAAGATGGAGTATCATTGAAATGCAACTTAGAAAAAGAGTGCTTTTAAGATTATTTTTAGAAAATAAAAGTTTGTAAGTCTAAAAATACATGGGAAGGAGAGATTGCCTTTTCTCAATGACACTTAGCACATTTCTAAGTTTGTTTTTTTTTAATTAGTTTTGAACATCTGATTTTAAGAAGCTGAAATATTTTAGTTTACAGTAGAAATAGCTAACTAGCTCATTGTTGTCAATTTGAGACTGACTCATAGCTGACCCTCCAGTGGATTATCAGAGACTATAAATTGCATGGAATGAGATTGCCCCCCTTTCTTCCATGGAGCAGCTGTTGGATTCAAACCAATTGCCTTTGAGTTGGCAGCACAACTCCTAAAGCACCAGACCACCACAGAATCTTAACAAATAATAATAGAGTGTCTTAGCTGGAAAATGATGACAACTATTCAATCAAATATTGAGCAAGAATTTTCTGGTCAGGGTTCTAGGTATAATGCTAGGTTTCTGGGAAATGATACTCAAAATAATTGTACTTGAAAATATTCAATTCTAACAGAGAGTAATATAATAATATAAATAATACAATAATTTTTGATAATTCCTTTCTAACTCTTTCACCATCTTGTTATATAACTTATTTTGAATGTCAGTTCAAGCGCAAACTCACTCATTGTTGAGTCAGAGCAAACTCATAGCTGACCTTCGTCCATTTTTCTCCCACTATGTGGATCCCAGGATATATATTTGTTGTTAGGTGTTGTCAAGTCGAGTATGACTCATACTGGGCCCTACGAACAAAAGACCTGACCCTTATTCTATCCCGTGCTGTCCTCACACTTCCCAACACACCCAAGCACATTGCAGCAGTTTTCATGTCAATCCACCTGGTTGAGGGTCTTCCTCTCCTTTGCTGACCCTCCACACATCCCAGCATCATCTCCTTTTCCAACGAATAGCCCCTCTAGTAACATGCCCAAAATGTGCAAAGGGGAGCTGCATCTTTCTTGCCTTCAAATAGCACTGCAGCTGCACCCTCTCCAAGACATATCTGTTCATTCTCTTGGCTGTCCATGGGATGTTCAGCACTCTTCTCCAACACCACAGCTCAAAGGCATCAGTTTTTCAGTCATCCTTAATCATTATCCAGCTCTCAGATGCATAGCAAGTAATTGAAAAAACTATGGCCTGAACAGATGCACCTTAGTCCTCAAATTGATATCAGGTTGAGGATACACATTATGAAAACAAAAGTAATGAGATGCAAGGTCACAGGATTCTCTCAGGGTGTGGACTGGGGATTTGTAAAGACTTGGGACGTTTATCTTGTAAATGGCTACAAGGAAGCACATGACAATACTCGTGTATTGCCCGAGGCAACACATTCCTCTATACTCAAGTTGCCTTTCTGTTGTATCATTGTCCCAAACACAACTGACTTCCATGACACAAGTGCAGAAAGGACTAATTAACCAGCATTCAGCATACTACACTACATGTCACTCAAAGGGAAAAAAAAAAACAAAAAAAAACCACCACAAACCCACAAAAACAAAACACCCTCCAAATCACAGATCACATTCAAAATCTGATGCATGCATGAGCAGCTGGGCAACTACTGGCCTAGCTATCTGAGCACCACTGAGAGACATCGGCTCCCAGAGATAAGCAACTACTATTGGTCTTTTAAAATGTGGAAAGTTAGGTAGGGGAGGCAAAAAGGAGAACAGCGTCCACAATCTGCCAAAGAGGAAAGGTTAAAGTCATTCTTGGCCATGCTGCCTCTCTACAGAAAAGTACACAATCCTGTGATGCAAAGAAACCTCCATGGGGTCTGGTTGGGACTAGCCCTCATCCCACAGCCTGCTTAAGAACTGCAGGAGGAGCACAATCTTATGTTTATTCATCACTGGCAGATGCTAATACATTTCTGGATCGACATTTGGCAGAAATATGAATAAACACAGAGAATTCACAATCAGATATCAGAGCTGGGAAGCTGAATACTACTGATGGATTGATTATGTTTTTGAGCTATTTAGATAATTGGACATACTAAGTACAGAGCTTTCTGCAATGATAATGGACCTGTCCCATTGTGGTCTATTTAACAAACACTTGGGCTATTTTTTTAGAGCTTGTTTACATTCCTGTACATCCTGGCTTTATTGATATTCCGTCCTTTGAATTACAGTGTCACCCTAGCAACGCTCCAGAGAAAGTTGAGGAGGGCATTATCATCGTTAACTCACGTTTTCAAAGTGATAGAAAGAAAACTCCTTTGAGGCTGAATCAGGAGCCAGTTTTCTGATCTTCTTGTCCTGAAAAGTGGACCCTCATTTATTTCTTTGTCAGAGACAGAGTCAGGGAGTGGCAGAGAATGGGGCATCTACACCTCTGGTTTATAAACAAATGTGTTCTTTGTGTAGTTTTAGTTATTGATTTATTTTTTAAACTTCAGTTATCCTTGTGCTCATGTCTCACTTCTTAACCAGAAGACCACCAGAGCTTCTTGGAAAATAGAGTGTCACTGAAAAACTTTTATCCAGAAATTGTTAATAATTCATTCAAATGTCAAGCAAAAATTTTCTGGTAAGGTTCTAAGGTACTTTGCTAGGTTTCTAGGAACACAAGAGCTAAAATAGTTGTACTCATCAGGAAGTTCATTCAGCTTTCATCAGAAAATATTCACTCTATCTCAAATAGGCATTTCAGTACACAGGCTCTGTTTGGTGCTCATCTACCCTTTGCTATCTGATTTATTGTTTCATTAGCCATCCGTGGCTCAGTGGTAGAATTCTTGTCTTCTGTAAACTGTCTTGAGCCAAAGCATCTCCTACATCACCATCATCTGTCTGTCAGTGGACGCGTGTATGATGTGATAATGCTGAACAAGTTTTGACAGAGTTTACAGAGTAAGACTCGTGAAAAAGATTTAGTGTTTTATTTCTTAAAATCAGCCAATGAAAGCTCTGTTGATTTTGTCGTTGTTAGGTGCGATCAAGTTGACTATGACTCATATTACCCCAATATCCTCACCATACACTCGAGAGCAGTGTAACAGTCACTGTATCAATTCATTGTTGGGGCTCTTTCTCCCTTATGCTGAATCTCCATCCTTCTAAACAAGATGTCTTTTTCCAAGGCCTGGAACATGACAACCTGCCCAAAGTATGTGAGATGAACTTACACCATCCTTTGCACCCTTGCCTTTAAGGTGCATTATGGTTGTATTTCTTCCAAGAAAGATTTCTTTATTCATTTGGTAGTTCATAGGATATTCAGCCCTCTACTACAATATCACATCTCAAAAGCTTCTATTCTTTTTCTATCAACCTTATTATTTTTCCAACTTTTAGATACACAGAAATTATTTTTATAAGGCCATGGCTCTCAGCAGGTGCACCTTAGTCTTTAAACTCACATTGTTGCTCTTTATTACACTGGGAGGCCTTTGACAGCAGATTTTTCTCAATGGAACATGTTGTATTTTTACATTTTGTTTATTGCTGTAACCTTGGATGTTTATTGTGAATAGAATTAAAATTAAATAGCTGACACCTTTAATTTTTATCTCTCACTATGCTTTCTTAGTGGTCCTGTGGTGAGGATTTTTGTCTTTTTTTTAATATATATGCAGATGTAATCTATACTGAAGGCTGCAGTTGTTATTTTCTGCCATGTTTCATGTTTCTTTACCATTGGAAAGTTAAGATTGTGCCATCTATGTAATATGGGTACTTCTGGAGTATCCCTCCAATTTGAATGCCACATTCTTCTTGATATTTGTCCAGCTTCTCAAATTATTTGCTCAGTATGCAGATGAAATGTAAATAGAGAAAAGAGTACAATCCTGATGCAGGAATATCCTAATTTTAAACCATTCAGTGTTTCCTTGTTTTATTCGGACAACTGATTCTTGGTCTAGGTATAGGTTTCCTATGAGCGGGATTCCCAGTCTTCTGAATGTGATCCACACACTCCAATAAACTTTCATAGTCAATAACACACAAGTAAACATCTTTCTGATATCCTCTGCTTTTAGCCAAGAACCATTTGACATCATCAGTGACATTCCTCATGCCAAGGTCTCTTCTGAATCTAGCTTTTATTTCTTACAGTTCCTGGTCAATATTCCAGCCATTTCTTGAATAATCTTCAGCAAAATTCCACTTGCATGTGATACTAATTAAATTGTTCAATAATTTCCACAGTCTGTTAGATCATCTTTTTTTTTTTTTTTTTTTTTAATGGGAGCGAATTTGTGTGGATCTCCTCCAGTCACTTTCTTGGTAGCTGTGTTGATATAGACTATATCTGTTTGTTATATATGCCAATTATTTTCACTGAGGTAGCCAGTAAAGCTTGAATTTCTTTCTTCATCATCACTAGTCCTTGATCATATGCTACTCCCTGAAATGATGCAGTGTCAACCAGTTCTTTTGGTACAGTGACCCCACGTATTCCTATCATGTTCTTTTGATGCTCCTTGCATCATTCAATTTATTTTTCAGGCACACCTTAGTCTTTATTTTTTTACATTTTTTAAAATTTTAATTCTCTTGTAAAGGACATGTTCAAAGTGCTAATGAGTAATGATACAAGTTTAAAGACTAATGTCTATTTTTTTAAAAAAGAAAATGAATGAATGAAAAAAATCAGTCAGTATTTTACCCATAAAATCCTACATAGATCAAGTGTTGCAACTCAGTCAGGTCCTAAAATGATGGCCTGATGGTGCAGGCCCAAGTTGTTTCTTTTTCTATAGTGCCCAGATTCTAAAGAGTTGGGAGTTGACCAAAAGAAGATAAAACAAAACATTTATTGCTAATTTCCTCTGTTATTATATAAATTATGTGAGGGTGGAGATCATGTTTAACTTCTTCAACATCATATTTACAAAACCTCTGACTATTTCTTGCAGTTTTTATGTGCCATTGAGTCAGAACTGGTTGATTGCTGACCATCCAGTGGATTTTCAGAGGCAGTTAATGACAGAGCTCATCCTTCATCCTTGAAAGAAGGGAGTTAATGGCTCTTCTTTCTCCCTTGGAGAAGCTAGTGGATTCAAAACCTGATGTAGTTATTGTCTAGTAATTATTTGTAGATTGTACTTACTGTTGTTCCAATTGGCAGCTTCAAGATAGACAGAGAAGAGATTGAGATTGTTAACAACTTCGGTTTACTTGGTTCCACAATAAATACTCTTGGCACAGCAGTCAGAAAATCAAAAGACAAATTGCACTGGGAAAGTCTGCTGTCGGAAACAAGAACTCTCTAGAGTACTGAAAGGCAACAGTGTCAGTCTGGAGAGTAAGGTATAGCTGATACAGGCCAAAGTTTTTGTAATTTCTTGTTATGCACCAAAGAGATGTACAATGACAAAAGATGATAGGAGAAAGATCGATGCTTTTGAGTTGTGGTGCTGTGGAAGAGTTTTAAACGTACTGTGGACTACTAAGAGAACAAACTTGTCTGTCTTGGGGAGTATAAAACCAAGTTGCACTGTCTCACATACTTTGGCCATGTAGTCAGGAGAGTCCAATCATTGGAGAAGGATATCATGCTTGGAAAGGTGGAGGGTCAGCACTGACTGGAAAGGAAGATCCAAGATACGATGGATTGACTCAGTGACTGGAAAATGGGATTAAGTCTATCAGAAACAATGAGATTGGCTCAGGATAGGAGAGGCTTCAGAGCTATTCATAGCATAGGCAACATTTGTTCAAATGTTTTATTCATGAGGTTTCTATGAGTCATTCTCCACTCAAAGGGCCCTAAAGAACAACAATAGTATGCTTTTAAGACTCCAAACTTATCAAAATTCATTGCTATAGAGTTAGAATCAACTCACAGCTGAACTTCCATTGGGTTTCCGAAAATGTAAAATCACACTCGAGGATATTGTCATTCTTCCTTCTACAGATCCAGTGGTAGAGGTAGAGCATAAGAGAGGTTAACAGTGCAACTTCTTATGGACTGCTCTACCACGACTCTAGAATCTGAACAAGAAGCAATCATCCTCTGTTAAATACGTGGCTCTAAGTTAAGCCCAGGTGCACTCAAGTTAGTGCTTTTAACTCCATTTACAGGGTCTTACCTGATGTTTTACGTAGTTTTGGGTAACACCATTTGGATAGTACATTTTTTTAAATTGATTGGATGCAGTTGTTTCACTCTAGAAGTTGGCTTCTCACATCTTGATGGGGATCACAGAAGGAAGTTTTAGGTTGTGTTTGATTTGTGATATTGGCTTGTGGCCCTTGGGCCAAATTTATGAATTTTAAAATGAACATTCTTTAACTGGTACAGAAGTTGTTTGTCTACTTGCTGTACTGAATAACTTGGGAGTTGCTGTGATGCTGAACACTGTGCCATAGTTGTCAAATACCATAATGGTTACCCAGGGTTTGCAGGAGCTTCCAGACTGATTAAGGTTTCAAAGCAGGAGTGACATTCACTTCCTAAAACGGATGCCTCTGGAAACTCTATAAACTCTATAATCATATGGAAATGATGTTAGAGAACAGAGTTCAGGTCTTTTGTTCATAGGGTTGTTTTGAGTCATATTTGACTTGACGACACTTAACCTCAGATAAGTGATACTAATGTTATATTTGGAGGAATATCGTACTTTGTATGCCATTCTTAATCAATTTCCTATAGTAAAATAATCTGGGTTGTTTCTTATGATGCTTAACCTTGTGCCAAAGGGTTATCAACTACCATAATGGTCTCCCAATGTGAACAGTGTTTAGTGGAGCTCCTCCCAGTTGTAAATCTGGTTTGGAAGCAGGAGTGGCATCCACTTCCTAAACAACATTCCTATGGAAACTCTATGAACTAGGAGAAACAACGATAGCTATGGAAAGGCATTAGGTCTTTTGTTCATAGAGTCACTATAAGTTGTACTTGATGACAATCAACAACACTAAGCATGCCAGTAGCCAGGAAATTAAAAGGTGTATTGCCATGGGAAAGTCTGCTGTTAGGGACCTCTCCAAAGTGTACTGAAGAGCAATGGTGTCTCTCTGGAGACTACGGTGTGTTTGATACAGGCCATAGTCTTCACAATCACTTGTTATGCATCAGAGAGTTGGACAATGACCAAGGAGGATAGAAGGAGAATTGATGCTTTTGAGCTATGGTGCTGGAGATGAGTATTGAGAATACCATGGACTGCTAGGAAAACAAACAGATTCATCCTGGAAAGGGTTAAACCGGGTGACTTCTTGGAGGCTGTGTCTAACATACTTTGGACATGTTATGAGGAGAGACCGGTCTTGGAGAGGGACATCATGCTTGGGAGGGTGGAGGGACAGCGCAGGAGGGGAAGGCCCTCTATGAGGTGGATTGATTCAGTGACTGCGATAATCGGGATGGGAGTGTCAGAGACAGTGTGATTGGCACAGGACAGAGCAGAGTTTAGGGCTGTTGTACACAGGGTCACTATAAGTCACAAGAGACTCGACAGCACATAACAACAACAACAACAATAAAAAAAATCTATAAACTTAACAATTAAATTCATTTCTAGTAGGTTGGAACTATCTCATAGCTAATCTTCCAGAAGGTTTTTGGATGGTGTGAATTTGAATAGAAGAGATTGCCCAATTTTTTTTTCCTCATGGAGTCACTGATGGAGTTTAACTACTAAAGAAATGCCACCTTTGACAACTCCCTGAAGACTTTGCTAACAGAGAGAGCTCCTTAAGTCTTACAGAGTAAGACTTATTCCCTGCTATCTCTTTAAGCGCATCATGCTTGAGAAGAAGCCCTATAATTTTGGTGACCAGAATTTTTAAAGTGCAATTGATATTGGTTAATTTTTCTTGCGACTTTCTAAAAAAAGATTGTGTGCCTTTTCTTAACTAACTAAATAAGACATTCTCCTGTGAATATCTCTCTCCTCAAGATATAATCAAACTTAAGATGGAACTGACTCATAGCTAACCCATAGCTTTCCAAGGCTGTAAATCATATGGGAGAAGAGTGCCCATATTTCTCTCACAGAGTTACTGGTGGGTTCAAACTTCTGTAATAATGTGGCTTTGGTTAGCATTGCAAATCCATACAGATCATGTCATTAGAGTTCCTATCCTCAGAATATCATGCAGATAAAACCATCTCTTCTTTTTTTTTACTTCTGTCAGAAATGGTATCCAGGTACCTCCCGAATCACAGAGCCCTTTACACGGATTTTATGATTGAAGCTACATAAATACTATTATTTATGTCAAAGCTTTATAACTTTATATATCCAGTCTCTATATAACTAAAGAATCTTATTTAATTATTAAGCAAACGAGGCAGTTTTCTCTCTGAGGTCTTAGTATAAAGAAGAATTCAACTTCTAGAAAACTTATTTATAGACTTAATAAAAGACTTATTGTTCACATTTTAAAGGTTATGAACAAGAACACTGTTGAGTTTACACAGTCTTGATGTTTTAAATTTATTCGTAAAATTTCTTTGGTCTGATCTCTTGAAAATTTTAGGATATTCGTCTCTGAAGGCAAAGGACCATTATGAATATTTTTATGTAGCAGCAGTGCTGTATAAGGAGACAACCTCTCTGTTAGTATGTAATTTTGAAGTATTTAACTCTAAGCATTTTTCAAAATAAGTTCACTTCTCAATTTCACGTGCAAAATATAAAATAGTGACAGGACGTTATAGTCTGGAGTATTTTGAGTTGTTCTCTGACTGTGTATCTGGAATTTTGTTAGTTTTTTATCAACAAAATCAATTTCTAAAAATGTTCCTGGATCTTTGTGTTATTGACTTGCAATATCTTTACCCTGTCCCTCTTAAGACTCAGACTTACTATCATGACTAGGATCAATCTTTGTCATAGTGATAAGAAGGGTGTTTCAGAATTTTTATTTTGTTCTTTTTTTATCTTGGTGGAAAAATATAAAATTCGCAATAACTATTTTTTAAATCCACAAACTAAACCAAAAAGAACTGATTTACTGACTCTAAAGAAGATATGGAGTTTGTAGATTGCCTTGGTGATGAGAAACATCACCTAGGAATGCTATAAAACCAGATTCAATCTTAGTAATGTGGCATTAAGGGTTTAATGTTCAAAATGGATTTCCTAGCCATTGAATATTACTTTGCCATGTGGATGGGCAGGAATATGTTAATAGGGTATGCTAGGCAAGCCACAATGAGATTGGCTAGTCTCATCTGCAAGGGGACTGGTTAGTCTTACCATTAAATTGAATAAATTCAGAAGCAGAGAAAGAGTCTTACCACCAGCAGAGGAAATTTAAGAATGCAGTGGGCATCCTTCATGACCAGAGACATTTCTGTCAGCTGCACTTACAGTAGCAAGCAGCTAGACTTAAAGCAGCCAAAGCAGAGGACCAGAGAAACCTGACATGAGACAGTGCTGACCTTGGGATTGCTAAGCCACAGAATCAGAACTAAAATCCTTTGTCTAAGGTTATTGGAAGACAACAGGTGAGGAGACGAGCCAATATTGGCAAGATTAAGAATTTTGTAACACTGACCTAGCACAAGGCTCAAGGCTGAGGCGCCTTGAGCATATTCTAGATTGCTATCCTAACTATTTTCTGCTATTAACCTGGATTATAACCTTTTGACTTCCCCAACATTATTCTGTGTGGTTGGTGAGCTATCACGTTGGACTTTGAACTCAGTAAGCACTAGATACAGGTGTTGACATTAGTAGAAAAAGGTATGGGAATATGTGGGACATGTCTGACCTCATGGAAATTGGTTTGTATTATTGATGCTGTGATAGGGACAGTTCTTTGTGAAATTGGTAAAGGTCAGGCACTGCTGTCCCATTCAGCCCATTTTTATAAATTGTTGTTGTTGTTGTTATGTGCCGTCGAGTCGTTTCCGACTCATAGCGACCCTATGCACAACAGCCCTAAACCCTGCTCTGTCCTGCGCCAACCGCACCCCCTCTGACACACCCATCCGGATTACCCCAGTCACCGAATCAATCCATCTCATAGAGGGTCTTCCCCTCCTGCGTTGTCCCTCAACCCTCCCAAGTATGATGTCCCTCTCCAAGGACCCGTCCCTCCTGGAAACATGTCCAAAGTATGTCAGACGAAGCCCCAGAATCCTTGCCTCCAAGGAGTAGCTTGGTTTAATCCTCTCCAAGATGAATCTGTTTGTTTTCCTGGCAGTCCATGGTACATTCAGTACCCTTCTCCAGCACAACAGCTCAAAAGCATCCACTCTCCTTCTGTCCTCCCTAGTCATTGTGCAACTCTCTGATGCATAACAAGCGATTGCAAATACCATGGCCTATATCAGGCGCACCTTAGTCTCCAGAGAGACACTGTTGCTCCTGAGTACTTTAGAGAGGTCCCTAACAGCAGAATTTCCCATCGCGATATGCTTTTTGATTTCCTGAATGCTGGTGCCAAGAGTGTTGACTGTGGAGCCGATCAAACTGAAGCTGTGAACACTCTCAATCTCTTCGTCATCCATCCTGACGCTGCCAATTGGCCCAGTGGTGAAAATCTTTGTCTTCTTGACATTGAGCCTCAGTCTATACTGAAGGCTGCCATCCTGGACCCTTCGCAGCAAGTGCATGAGGTCCTCCTCAGTTTCAGCAAGCAGGGTTGTGTCATCTGCATAACGCAGATTGTTAATAGATCTTTCACCAATCCTGATGCCACAATTTTTATAAGTAGTATGTTTTAATTGTTTTTTGTCAAACATTCTTCTGAGTGTTATAGCACTGGTCTGTCCATCTGTTGCTGTACGGAGGTAACTTGTGGTTGTGTGAATCTGAACACTGTGATACTGATGTGTCAAATGCAATAGTTGTTGCCCATGGTGCACAGTGCTTGGTGGAGCACTGATTAAATCAAACTTGGAAGCAGGAGTGGCACCCATTTACGAAATAGCTTGCTTCTGGAAACCCTACGAACTTGGAGAAATGATGAAAGTTATACAAGTGTTCAGCTCTTTTGTTCATAGGGTTGCTATGAGTCGTCTACATCTTGATGACACTTAACAACAACAATATGCCAAGAGTTGTGCTTCTAATCCAAATCTGGCACATACTTGGTGGTTCACATCTTCCAGACGCTGTGGGAGAAAGATGGGCATTTTCCACCCATGCAATCTACAGCCTCAGAAAACCCACTGTAGGGTCAGCAATGAGTACATTCTGACTTTATGGGAGTGAGAGTTTTATAACTTGAATTTGGTATGGTGGAGGGTAAGAGAAAGCTAACTGGAAGTTGAAGAAGGGAGTAAACTAAGAGTATGGGAGGCGTTCAACAGTTCTTGCTTAAAGAACAAACAGTTTTAACTTAGTCTGAATGTTTGCTGTTTATAATAAGCTTATTTGGAGTACAATTGACAGAATAATTTTAATAAACTCATGCCAAAATATACAGTGTTCAAACCTCACTTTCCTTTCTCTAAAATGGGGTAATAATTACATCCACTACCCAGTATTGAGGTGAGGGTGAAATAATGTAATATATGTAATCTTTAGTACACTGCTTGGCATGTGGCTAAGAACTCAGTAATTATTAAAACAAAGCAATAACAAACCACCCTTGTCAAGTCAATATTCAGAGGCTCGCCTGACATCTATTTTTGTCTTATCTTCCTCATCTGTCTTTGTAATGATCATTTGCATTCTTCATGGATGAATTCTTGATATCCTCCCACAGCTCATCTAGTCTTTGCTCATTAATGTTCAAGGCCTCAAACTTGTTCCTGAGATAGTGCTGAAATTCAAGTGGAATAGACTAAAGATCAAACTTTGGATCCTGAGGATTTTATTTAATTTTCTTTAGCTTCAGCTTGAACTTCCATGTGAGCAGTTGGTGATCCACTCCACATCTGGTTTGCTTGGATCCTCAATCAACACTCTTGGTACCAGCAGCCATGAAATCAAGAGATGTATTACACTGGGAAAATCTGATGTCAGGGACCTCTCCAGAGTTCTGAAGAGCAAAGATATCAGTCTGGAGACTAACATGTGCCTGATTCAGGCCACGGTCTTTGCAATTACTTGGTATGAATCAGAAAGCTGGACAATGACTAAGGAGAATTGATATCTTTGAACTGTGGTATTTGAGAAGAGTATTGAATATACCATGGACCACTAGAAGAGAAAAATAGGTTCATCCTGGAGAGAGTGAAACTAGGCTGCTCCTTGGAGGCAAGGATTCTGAAGCTTCATCTAACATACTTTGGGCATGTTGCAAGGAGGAATCAGTCCTTGGAGAGAGACATAGTACTTGAGATTCTGGATGGACAGTGCAAGAAAGGAAGACCCTTGGTAAGTAGGATTAACTCAGTGAGTGGAGTAATGGGATTAGGTGTGTCAGAGACAATGAGGTTGGCTCAGGATAGAGCAGGGTTCAGAGCTATTGTAAATAGGATCACTATGAGTCTCAAACTTGACAGCACATAAAAACAATAGTAACATATTGTCAAGTCAGTTCTGTATATGATAGAGAGCATTTACAAGGTTCAAATCTACAGCCTTCAATATGGGTTACATCTCAACATCAAATAATTTAAAATCCCCACCAACCAGGCCAATAGGCACCATCATGATAGATGTAGAAAAAACAGAACTTGTCAATGATTTGATCTTGCTTGGATTTACAATCAACATCATTGGCATTCGTATTGTTGTTGTTGATGACTGCCTCTGAGTTGGGCATGATTCATAGCAACCTTATGATCAAAAGGCCTGAAGCCTTTCTATAACTATTGACATTTGTCAAAGTTCATAGAGTTTCCGGAGGCATGTTGTTTAGGAAGTGGATGCCACTCCTGCTTCCAAGGCATTAGTACACAAATCAAAAGCATTACATTGAGAAACTCTGCTGTTAAAATGTTGAAGAGCAATGGTGTCAGTTTGAAGACTAAGGTGTACCTGATGCAAGCCATGATAATTTCAATAATTTGCTATGCAGCCCAAAATTAGATGGTGAATAAGGATGGCAAAAGAAAAATTGATGCCTCTTACTTGTAGTTTTAGAGAAGAGTGCTGAATATCACATGGATAATAAAAATAACAAAGAAATATGTCTTGGAAAGTGTGTGGCCAGAACGTTCCATGGAGACAAATATAATAAAATTTTCCTTCACATACTTTGAGCATGTGGTTCCGAGGGTCCAATCCCTGGAAAAGGACATCATGCTTAGAAAGGTAGAGGGTCAGGGAAAGAGATGAAGACCCTCAAATAGATGGATTGACACAGTGATAAAATGGTAGGCTCTAATATGTCAGAGATGTTGAGAATGGCACAGTATATGACAGGATTCAGATCCACTAAAGTTCACTATGAGTCATACTCAATTTGATGGCACTTAAAGCTTACAATTTCGTACTCTGCTGTGATTTGTGAGTAACCAGGTACAAGTCCATTGCCCATTGAGTCACAGGACTCTCATTAAGTGTTAAGCATTATAATCGCTACATTAGGAAAAAGCACATCAGTAATTTATTAGCATCACTATTGCCATATACTCCATTTTATCACCTTCTTTACAACAGGGCCAGTTGATCTTTTTTGCCATATATGATTAAATTGTGCAATATTAATTGAAAAATTAATCCCATGTAGAAAGTATGTGTTTAATAACTGTGCTATTCGTGAAAGTATATTCTAACAAAAGGAAAACAGCAACAGTAAAAACTATCACAAACCACATAAGCAGACTCTTAAATGACAATATCAGAGTTAAACTCTGAGAAGTCATTCAGACTTATTTCATTCAAACACATTTTCTTTTTTATTTTTCCCCTCTCTCTCCTTCCCCTAAACACCTGAACTTTACACAGGGTTTAAATATGAATCAATAGAAGATGACTGGAATATTAGTTTCATCTTTCCCCCAAACTTTCTCATTTAACAGTATTTCCAAAGAATCATTTCTAAAATTACATTTTTAAGGCAATTTTCCCTCTTGTATTATGTTTTTGAAGTTCATTGTTCTTGGGAGGTGAAAGATTCCAAATGCCATAAAGCAAAATGTCACACTGCAAGTTGTAGGCAAGGGTAATAAACTTGACTTTTCCTTGTAGTGCATTTCAATTAGGCACACTGGTACCCGGGGCATGAGGATTACTGCATTTCCTTATGACACTGAATCACACAACTGTTAAATTGTGTGCATTTGTGTATCAAGGAATAACACACATAAACAAATGCAAAAACCGGGTCTTTAAGAAAGCAGATTATTTGGATGATTAATTTTCAATGTAGTTTCTGGCAGTGTAATGGACAAACTATTCCATTTTTCCCTATGGTGCCACTGAAGCCACATTCTGTAATTTGTATTTGCTTTATTTTAATGTTGATATATTGTGGTTGTTCTTTTGTGCTGTCAGTTTTGATATGACTCATAGTGGCCCTATGAACAACAGATCTGAACCCTGTCTTGTTTGGTGCCACCCTAATCATCCTTGACATACTTGTGCCTATGCTGCAGTCACTATGTCAACCCATCTTGCTGCGAGTCTTCCTCTCTTTCATTGATCTTTCACCTTCCTTAGCATGATGTTCTTTTCCAAGGAATAGCCCTTTTCAACACAACATTCCCAAAGTTACTTTTAATATAGGTGGAGTCGGGAAAAGACTTCATTTCCTGCTTATGTTTGCAAAGTCACCAGCTATGACACACGCACACACACAAGCCACAAAGGGGTGGCCTTTTGCTTCTAAGGTGATCTGGTGGTGCCATTCATGACAAGTAGCACTTGCTAAACAAAAGGCTGAGTATCTCTGAATGCACCAGTGACTCTACTGGAGAATGGTGGGCTGTTAGAATTTCTGGCCTTAGAAATCTGAAGGCAGGTTCCTTAAGTCAGAAATGATTTGTGGACATGAATTGAGTTGAGTTGATTGATTAAATATTGTACAAATAAATAGTGTTTTATTGGTAATATCTCTCTCTCTGTCTATCTATTGACAGTTTTGTTTCCAGATCAAAACATATCTAAATGTCAAAGGGCAGAATGCTCCATTACCATGAAATAGCCATAAGAAATAACCTCTGGAGCCAATGAAATTTCCCAGCAGAATGATCATGTGTGATACTCTGAATAAAGAATGCGAATTTTCTGACTTATACACATATATAGTAACTTGTGAAGAATAAAAGTCAATGAGCAAAGCAGCTTTAGTTAAAAATTTTAAAAAGGGGAGGAAGAGTTTTCATTTTATGATTTGCATGAGGGATTAATAATAAAAAAATAGTCAAAAGATGAGGTATCTGGTGTAATTTTGTACCTAAGGATTATAAGATAAAACACACAATGAAAAATAATCTAAAATTTGCTTACATAAAATGATTCACAACCATATAATCCTTTCCAACTCATATAATTGCAACATTGGATATATAAAGCTTGCAAGTTTCAAATATTTAAATTATAGAGGATTCATAAAACTACTGTATACCTTCCTAATAAATTACAAAAGGTACAAAGTTGTAGAAACCTTAGAAAATAAACCATATTGGTTGCAAACACACAGCCAAATGACAAAAATAGGTAGAGATGCCAAAAATCTCCATGACATGACATGATATGTAGTAACATAGATATGCTTATTGAAATTTCCAAAGCTCTAGCTTCAGGGTCAGAGAAGTTGACTCATGATAAATTTAGTGAGTTAGATTTATACAGTACTTTCTCAGTTTTCAAAGCACTTTTACCATTTGATATAATTTCAGTGGATTTAAAAAAAAATCTTACAAAATAGCTCACATTAGCATTAGCTGAACCATTTAAATGACTGAGGGAAATGAACCCCATGGACCACAGTGACTTATCTAAGGCTCTGAAAGCAGCAAGAACCAGAACTTCCCACCTGCAGGTTTTCATATTCCCTCCAAATATTAGAAACATACAAATAAGATACATAGGAACAGATAATTAAATAAGATGTATGAAATTCTGATTCAAGCTCCTCGCTTTATTCTGAGCCTCCATTTGGAGTGTGCTTGCGTTGATATACATGGGCATTTTAAAATGCTTGATTTTTATACAAAATTAATTTCTTTTTTTGTAAAACTCTCAATGAATATTGTATGAACCTGAGGCGAAGATGCAGAATCAGTTTTAAGATTATTTTGCATAACATATTTGCACAATGTAAGTAATAGTACCCAGAAGGGAAAAGAGCATTTGATAACGTGGTATGTTACCTTTCAGGATTTCAGCTTCCGCCTGTTCTTGGTGTCATGTACAAACAGCAAGGCCATCTTTTAAAATTTAAATGTCTCAAACACATTAGCTGAGGGAATGATGAATTCTGTTTTGAAAAAGTACAGTGGGTTTCAATGCCACTTCTGAACCATTCCTTAATTGCCTACCTAAGAAAAGATTCAACTGGGGCAGGGGGAGGGTGGGGAAGTAAATTTAAAATTGAATAGCTGGAGCATACTTAGCTATGTAGGTGATATTGAATAGAAATATCTTTTTAAGAATATAAGGTTGTCTAATTGTGTTAGGCACAAGTTTTTATGGAAAAAAAAAAGCAAAAAGGAAAAGCTTATCAATTTTGGCATCAAGAAAGGGGGGAAAGTACCTTGGGGTAGATTCCTATTTATTTTATGTAAAATTGGGGGCTAACTGGGCTGATATAGCACCCATACCTAAATTTTTTTCTTTCTTTTGCCTAATGAATTTATGTTTAAAGATTAAATGCTTCTATTGTCTGATTTCACCACCCATTTGTTAGCTTGTCATGCTGTGGTGGTTTGCATGTTGCTATGACATTGGAAACTGTGTCACTGGTATTTCAAATACCAGCAAGGTCACTTAAGATTGTGGGTTATGAACACCACATCAGATCAGATGTAGAGAAGAACTTTCTGAAAGGAATATATGATTAGGCATTAGATATATGACAACAGTCTGGAACAAGTCGTGCATTGCAAAGTGGACTGGCAGAGAGGAAAGGAGGGCAAGATAGGAAAATGCACAACAATGAGTGAATGAAAACCCAAACTTTCTATAAATTTTCATTAAAATAATAATTAAATTAATAAATGATAATAAACAACCCCCAAAACAGATTCTAGTAAATCTTCAAGCCAAAACTGTTAAAAATCTGGCCTAGTGGTAAGAATCTGTGTTGCCAGCTCAAGGGCTCATTATTCGTGTCCATCAGCTGCTCCATGGGAGAAAGATGGGCAATCTCCTCCCATGTGATTTTATGGCCCCTGAAAGCCCTCTGGAGGATCAGCCAAGAGTCATTTTCCAACTCAGTGGTACATAGCAACTGTAACAATGGTGACTTTCAAGACTAAGACAGACTAAAAAGAAATGCCTGGCAATCTTCTTCTAAACACTAATCAACGAAAATATCATAATAGAACATTGTTTGCTATCTGGTGGAAGATAAGTTTCTCTGTGGTTACAAAAATGGACTCATGGATCCCAAGGATGGTGAAGATGATACAGAAGCAGGCAACATTTTCTGTTGGGCTTAAAGTTTTCAAAAATTGGACAAGTTTAATAGTAATTAACAATAACACTACTTTATTACTCTAAGAAGGACCACAGAGCAGTGAACAATTTCATGTCATGAAGTTTTAACATGACACTTTGCTTCATAGAACCTCACAAAATTTTCACATTATTAACTAATTCATGTGTTTCCAATTGAAATACATGTGATCCTACTAAAAAACAAAGTGCCTAATACATAGAAGGCACAGAAATATCACTTTAATCAATGTTGTAAATCATCATATTCGGTACTCACATAATACCTGCTTTCTACTGCCTACTTTTTATTAATTTACTTTATTTTTTAAATTTATTCCCTTAATTATTTTAACTGCCACTGATTTCATTCTCTGTGTCTTATTTATTTTTTTTATCCTAGCCCATGGTTAATCTTTCTAGAAAGGTAATGAAAGGCTATTTCGCACATCAACACATAAAAGATGCTTAAAGGACCCTTGGTCATAGTACATCCAAGATAGTTCTAATGCATCAGCGCCTCCAATGGTGAAAGATGGGACGTTTCCTCTATTAACATTTATAGCCTAGAAGCCCGTGGTAGAGTTGCTATGAGTCAGAATCAGTTTGATGGTGGTGAGTTTATACATATAAACTTAGTGAATTAAGCATTAGATTGCTGATAAAAAGCTCAGTGGTTCAAATCCACTAACAGCTCCAGAGCAGAAAGACGCCGCAGTCTTCTTCTGTAAAGATTTCCAACTTTAGATATTCTATGAAACAATTCTACTCTGTCCTGTAGGATCTATGTGAGTCAGAAATGACTTGATGGCAGTGGGTTTGAGTTGGTGTTTTCTCTTTATAGACATTTTAAAAAAATGCAAAAAACTCAACTAATTGCTACTGAGTAAAAATCAAATCGCAGCTGATCTACCAATGGCTTTTGGAGGCTGCAAATTGCTTGTGAGGAGATTGCTCTTCTTTCTCCTGGGAAACAGCCAATAGGTTCAAATCTCTAGAGAGGGCTTGCCTTTGAATTAGCAGTGCAACTCCCTACAGACTATTCCGCTAGGGCTCACCTTTTTACTTTTATTTTTTTGAGGAATGGTGGGAAGGGTGGAAGAAGTCTGTATACTAAACAAACTTTTATGTGTTTTAAAATGTCTAGATTATCATTGATAAATGTGGGTTAGATTTTATTTTTCCCCCTCCTGTATTGTACACATATTAGCTTCAACTTTGCAATTGCTCCTTCAATAGAGATCTGATCTTAAAATATTTTCAGACATCAGTGCAGCTAAGAATACGCTATAAAATCAGTCTACACTCCCTACAGCATGGCCTAGGAGAATGTTAAATTCTATTTCCCATTCAGCACATTCCACACCATTGAGTTGCATATATGCCTGTAGTAAATTGTGCACCAAGGAGACCTAAAGAAATGATTATTTCGTTTTATGCACTTTCTCAATTACTATCCTCCCTCCAAAGTCTATGTTACAGTTCTAGGAACTAAAAATAGCATCATTGCCATTTCCCATCATTTAGAAAACTCATCCACCATAATATTGGACTACATTGGTTCTCTCTAATTCAGAGGGAAAAAAATCTCATTCTTTACCATTTTGGTATGTCTGACACAGAGTAAGATAGTCAAAGGTGAACATTATCCTTTGATTGAGGAAAAAAGCAAAAGAAAAAGAGCTTTTCCACTTTCACTTTAGGCCAAAAGCACACACTCTGGGTAGCATGACTTTGAGGTTGCTGCTAGTTAGAATGGGATGTGGAACAATAGTCATGCATGGAAGACGGCAGCTTGGTTAAGCAAGTGAACATCATCATTTAGTATTAATAAAACCTTAGTGTTATAAGCTTACCATGTATTGTTAACATTCTGTCTCCAATAACTTTTCATTTAACCCTTTAAATGAGGTACCCAATGTAAGGGTAGTGTGCTGCTAACCTGAAGGCACACTGTTCAAATCCACTCACTGCTTAATGGAGAAAAGATGGAAAACCTGTGAGACTTACAGCCTCTGAAAACCTACTTGAGGGTTAGCTATGAGTTATTTCCAACTCAATGACACACAGCAACAACTCAACAAGAGATAATAGAATAAAATTTGAGAAATTATGTCAAGTTCAAGTTCAATAATGACAGATAATATTGAGAGAGTTGAAAGCCCATGTTTGGGTTGTTCCACACCAATGCCCTCCCTACAACAACTGTTCATGCATTTTATGGACACACTAAAGTCCCATATAATGAACTTAATCAGTATGAGTTATATATCACTGTCATATAATTCTTATAGTGAACCAATTGTCTTTAAACTATATTTAACTTCATATTTCACTTTTATTTCCTTAAGATTATACAATATATGTTGTTAGAATTATCAAGAACTATGAATTGTGGAATTACTTACAGTGTTGGAATTGAGGTGACTAGTAACACTAATTGGCATATCTTGATCACTGTGTCTAACACTATCATAAATGCTTTTGTATATTATTCCAATTTATTGTTGATTCAAATCTATGAGTCATCAATTTATTCATTACCCATTTCTTCATTGAGTAAATATTTATTAAGCAGACACTCTTAAGTATCAGAAAAACTTGGATAAACAAGGCAAGAGGATCTGTGCCCTCTGACCATTAAAAGAGAAAAAAAAAAAGACAAGTGAAGTAAGACATTTAAGATAGAAGTATGTGTTACAGGAGAAGTTTACAGCTGGTGACCTAGACAATAACTGAAGAAAATGTGGAGTGAATGGTCAGAGAAGGGTTTCTCACTGGGATGGTGTCATTGGGGGTGAGAACAGAAAATCATCAAGACTTAGCCACTAGAAAATCAGAGAGTTTTAGGTAGAATGATAACCAGTCACAAAGGCCTTTTATGTACAATGTGTTAGGAAATTAAAACAAAGCCATCTTATTCAAAGTGGGCTCAGGAAAGAGATAGAACCCCAAATGGTTGGTAATTCTGTAGTCTTCTATTCTCTGGTGAAGCTAAATAGAAAATCATAAGACAGTCCTATACAAATGAGTGACATGATCTAATACACCGTTCAAAAGATCTTTCTCACTGCCCAGAAGTGCTTGGGGAGCAAAGATGAAATTAGGAATTCCATAGCATGGATTATGGTGAGATAATATTCATTTATATTAGGGCATACTATGTGAATATTTTCAGCACTGGCAACCCAAAGGTACATGGTTCAAATCCACCAGCTGCTCCATGGAAGAAACATGGACAATCTTGTCTTTTATATTTTAAATGTCTCTGAAATCCTCTGGAGGGTCAGCTATGGATGTTGACCATACATAACAACAACAACAACAACAACAACAACAACAACAACATAGTCATTGAGAACCCCCATCACTTTGACTTAAGTTTTATTTTTTCTGTGCTATACTTTCTCCCACAGAGAAGCAATAAGAGAGGTTTTTCACCTTCTCTGATCCCCATTTGCTGAGAATCTCATCAAACTACAGAAAAGAGGGTGTGTCCATGCTGTCTTCCAGGTAATTGATGTTAACACTACTTTTAAAACACTATCTCCATTTACTGGTTAATGAGTCAACCTGAAACAATCTCAATCGCACAGAAATTGCTTTTCTGATTTATTCCCTTTTCACAGAAGAAGGTTCTCTTTGTCAGAGACTAAGGGAATCCTGATCTCTTAGGTCAGAACGCATATTTGTTCTTCAGATATATCATCTATTATGACAACTAGAAAATGAGATTGTTGCCCATGAACTACTAGCACAACTGTAGAAAAAGTTGAGTAAAGCTGACTCTAAAAAGTCTAAGTGTATAGAGAAAAAATGATTGGATTCTGAAAAAAGTACCTTTTACTACTCTATGACCCAGCTTTCATCATTCACACTGATGAAGGCATGTAACCTCCTGAATCATTTTCTTCATTTCCTGTGCAGTGGACCTTCAATTTCCCAGCCTGTAGGTCCTCTGGGTCACACCCTCTTAAACCTCAGAATCCAGAGCTGGCTGCATAAGCCATTGACCTCTATGGTTCTTTCAACCAATCTCTCTATCATTCTCCTAAGTGAATGACTCTTTTCTACAAATACAGTGCTTTCTCTAAGCCTCCAAGAAACAGTTAATGCTGATGATTAATTCCCCTTGCTTATAGACTCACTTCAAAGACGCTCGCCCTTAGTGGGTTCCATAGTTTATTATCTCTTCTTTTGAAGCTAGCAAAGTTTAGTTTGCTTTAAGATAACAGTTCTGCCTCTTGAATATTAATGAAGCAGCTCAAGTTTGAAACACATTAGGGTAAGTACCACAAAAGGCAGTTAAGATGGGAGCTATAATATCCTTACTCTATTCCACAAAAAAGGTTTAAACCAGGATGTTTTTATTGAATATTGACTATATGCCAATCTCCTTAATAAAATACATAATCATCTCTACCCTGATTTCTTTTTAATTCAATTTAAAGCTAGTAATTAAAATATTTATTTTAGTTACAGATTAAATATAATCAGTATATTAATTAATTACAATTAATATGCTTAAGTGCTAAATAAAAGTTGAAATATTTGCTGAAGTCTTTAGAAAGAAGTCTTGATGGAATTGGGACCAGACTGGGACGGTCAAAAAGAATAGGAACTAGGAAACCAATATAAGCTATTCCGAAAAGATGGTATTTACCTTTCCCATTTAGAATCAGGTGCCACAGTTAGAGGCAGTATCCTTATTAAGGTGGTGGTAGTTGTTGTTATGTGCCTTTGAGTCAGAATCAACTCAAAGCTGATCCTCTGGTGGGTTTTCAGAGGCACTTGATCCCATGGGAGGAGACTGCCCATCCTTCTCCCATGAGACAGCTGGTGGATTTGAACCACTCGTCTCTGAGATTGAAGTGCAGTTTCTTACCAGTAGACCACTAGAGTTCCCTTTTTTTAAAGTGAGGTACAGTTTATGACTGTTCTTGTCACTGAGAAGAGAGTTTTTGTAATTTCTTCATCAAGACTCCATGTAGAAAGTTGTTTTTCCTCTATATCATGTCATCTCTATGTCACAGAATGGAATTTGGACATGGTGGTAGTAAGTCACTTCAACCCCCAGGGACAAATACACTGCACTAAGGTGGTTGAAAAGCAGCATGGAAATGAACTAAGTTCTTGAGTTGATGATCTTGTTGAGCTACAAATACTTGAAACATCCACTCATCTCTAAATTACTGTTGTTGTGGTGATGGTTATACATTGTCAAGTCACCTGCAATTCATAGAGACCCTATATACAACAGTCCTAAAATGTGCTCTATCTTGTGCCAATATTATTGTCTTTGACACACCTACCCTCATTATCTCTGTAACTGAGTCCATCCATCTTATCGAGGGTCTTCCTCTCCTGCTGTCTCTCCACCCTCCCAAGTATGATGCTGCTCTCCAAGGACTGACAAGCCTTGCAACATATCCAAAGTATGTCAGACAAAGCTTCAGAATCCTTGCCTCCAAGCCTGGCTTCGCCTTCTCCAGGATGACCTTGTTTGTTCTCCTAGTAGTCCATAGGATATACAATACTCTTCTCTAGCACCACACTTCAAAAGCATCAAGTCTCCTGCAATCATCCCTAGTCATTGTCCAGCTTTCTGATGCATAGAAAATAATTGCAAAGACTATGGACTGTATCAGGCATACCTTAGTCTCCAGGCTGACATTATTGCTCGTCAGTACTTTGGAGAGGTCTCTGACAGCAGATTTTCCCAATGTAATTAATCTTTTAATTTCCTGGCTGCTGGTACCAAGAGTGTTGATTTTAGAGCCAAGCAAACTGAAGCTGTTAACAATGTCAATCTCTTCAACATCTATTATTATGCTGCCAATAAGACCAGTGGTGAGAATCTTTGTTTTCTGATGTTGAGTGTCAATCTATACTGAAGGCTGTAGTCCTTGACCTACTGAAGCAAGCACTTCAGGTTCTCCTCAGTTTCAGCAAGCAGGATTGTGTCATCTGCATAACGCAGATTGTTAATGAATCTTCCTACAATTCTGATGCCACAATTCTCCTCATAGAGCCCGGCCTCCCAAATAATCTCTTCTGCATTTATCTTTTGGATATTGAGATAGGACACATCCTTGGCTCATACCCTTCCAGATTTCAAACCATGCAGTGTTTCCTCGCTTTGTTCTGAGAGACAAAACTCCTATATTGATAAAGTCACCTGAGGCACTTGCTGAAGAAGGTCGAGGACTGCAGCTTTAAATATGGATTGAAGCTCAACATCAAAAAAACAAAGATTTTCACCCCTGGGCTGATTGGCAGCATTAAGGTGGTGAAGAGACTGAGATTGTTAACAATTTTAGTTTGCTTGGCTCCACAATCAACACTCTTGGTGCCAGCAGCCAGAAAATCAGAAGATGGACTGCATTGGGTAAAATCAGCTGTCAGGGACCTCTCCAGTGTACTGAAGAGTAATGACATCAGTCTGGAGACTAAGGTGTGACAAATCCAGGCCATAGTCTTTGCAATTGTTTGTTATTTGTCAGAGAACCAGACAATGCCTAGGGATGATAGAGAATTGATGCCTTTGAGCTGTGGTGCTGAAGAAGAGTAATGAGGATACCATGGACCGCCAGAAGAAAAAACAGGAGAGGGTGAAAACTGGCTGCTTTTTTGAGGCAAGGATTCTGAGGCTTCATCTGACATATTTTGGGCATGTTGCAAGGAGGGACCAGTCTTTGGACAGGAATCTCATGCATGGAAGGGTAGAGAGACAGAAAAGGAGAGTAAGAGTCTTGATAAGATGGATTGATTTAGTGACTGGGGTAATGAGGGTAGGTGTGTCAGAGACAGTAAAGATGGCACAGAATAAAGCAGGTTTCAGAAATATTGTACATAGGTTCACTATGAGTTACAAGTGACTCAACAGCACATTACAACAACAAAATGTTAAAGTCACTGTCTTTGGATGCATTTGATTTATACAACTATAGTGAAAAAAGGAATGCAGAGAGTAGCCCTAATGAGTTAGCAAATGCTGACTGGTTTTCCTGTTGGAGAGCAAAGAGGAAGGACTAAACATTATGAGTTAGGGACACTCACACTGATATGCAAATTCAGTAGCATAAGAAGCTATAAAACAGGACAAATTATGTGTCTAGGGGACCCAGGGATTTTTGTGTTAAAAGAAGAAAGACTAGAAAGATAAAGAAGAGAAGGGAAAGAGTGGGAAGAGGAAAAAGAGGAGGATGAATAAGAGGAGGTGTTCAGGAGTTATTTAGGAAATGACTGCGCTACTTATTTTGCTATTTGTTTTGCATTGAGTGGAGGAGACTACTAGATTATGAAACAAATGGCAAATAGAGAATCCTTATCTGGTCGTGCTCAAAGGTAGTTGTCACCCTAATATTTCCCTACATGTCATATGGTCACATCCTGGGTAGAAAGGAATTTCTTCAGGTGAAAGCACCTTCTTTGTGGTTTGGGCAGTAGAATAGTAGTCAAGAGCTTAGGCACGAGATAAGTTTGCAAGGGGAATTCAGATGTAAAGAAAATACTGAGGCTTCTATTAAAAAAAATGAGGCATTCTCGATGAGTTTCTTGTTAGGACTGGCAGAATCAGAGCAATTCCTTAGAGTGGTTTATTAATCTAACAAATCTGTATTGAAGTTTTACTACATGGCAAGCATTTGGAGATTAATCCGATTGTGGTTGTGCAGAATGGATGTGAAATTTTCCAATGAAATCATCTTCATGACAGAAGACAGTAAATGAGCACTCACGGATTGTGATGCTCTGGTAATAGAAATGCTAAAATAAGAATATTTTTTTAAACGTTGGCTTGTTTTGGGGGTTTTGGGTTTTTTTTAAACCCAAATCATTGCTTTCAGTAATAATTTAGGTAAGTGAATGTAACTTTTGCTTCTATAAGATACTCTAGGGGCCTGGTGGGTAAAGTGCTGGACTGCTAACTGAAAGTTTCAAATACACAAGCTTCTTCTCAGTGAAAATTTAAGAAGTCTGTGTCTGTAAAGATTTATAGCTTTTGAAACCCTGTAAAATAGTTCTACTCTGTCTCATAGGCCACTATGAGTTGGAATCCCTTTGCTTGGCCATATAGCTGATTCTGATGGATCCCCCAATATACATCATGCTTATACAATGGCTTCCAGTCCCTGCTTAACAAGTCACCCCATGCCCTGAATCTCCATGACTGGAGTAAACAGTGTAATCAAGCCTTTGTTTAGGAAGCTATGAAGAATGCCAAAAATTTTATCACCCTGAAATGATTTTTTTTCTCTGTCTCGCAGTCTTATTTTCATATGCTCTTCATATATTTGTTCTGTGTTTTTCACAACTCTCTTGTCTCCTCAAACTATCTAAAAATTAAAAAAGGGAGATCACTGCTCCTGATATTTTCTTTACTACTTTTGTTAACCCGCAACTCATTTGGGGAAAGAGAGGTTCAGGTGGATCAAAGAAGAATTTGGTTAGAGCACTCTCAGGAAAATCCAACCGTTATCTAGAAGTGCTTCAGGTGTGGAGCGGTAAGGGCTTGGACATTACATTATACCAGGAGTTCAAGTCAGACAAAACCAAGTTCAATACCTTACATAAAACATAATGGTTGACTTGCTAGATCCAGGGAAGAGATAGAAGCAAAACATACAAATGAAGATTTGAATAGGATATTCTGAGTTAAAGATTAACAAGTCACACTGAAGATTTGGAGCCTTGTTCTCTGGCATAGTCCATACCACTTGCTATCAGAAAGGTTGGTGTGGTTGGAACTCACCAGCTGTTCTTAGGGAGAAAGACGGGTGGTCTCCTCCCCCAAGGATTTACAGCCTTGGAAGTCTGAAGGAGGGTTAATAGATAACCATGGGTTTGGTTATGATTAGATGCACAATGGTTAACAGAAAAGTTGGGCTTATTCAGAGTTTTGAGATTCAAGTGGTACCTCTGAGAGCTGTAATCTGGGTGGCTGCAATGGATTAAATATGTCCATTAAAAGACACTTTGAAGTCCCAGCCCCTGTCAGTGACTGTGACCTTGTTTGGAAATAAGGTTCTTATTTGTTAGAGTTATTGAGGTCATGTTGAAATAGCAGTAAAGTGGGCCCTAATTCTTTCTAACTGGTATCTTACAAAAGAGGAGAAGAATCATTGGGGAAGAAACCAAAGAAGGATTTGTCTACAAACCATGTGAGGCCAAGGAACACTTCGGACGATCAGAAGCTAGCAAAGTAGGGATTTTCCCTTTGAGCTGACAGAGAGTGTGGCCCTGCTGACACTGTGAATTCAGACATCCAATCTCCAGTCTGTAAGAAAATAGACTTCTGTTCTTTAAAGCCACTTACTTCGTGTTATTTTGTTATGTCAGCCCTGAGAGGCTAAGACAGTGGGTTACTTTAGCTTTACATCTACTTTGAAGATTATATGCTTTTCAGCGGACTCAAGTGGACATCTCTTAAAAATTTTAAAGGCACTCAATATTATTAAGAATAGAGAAATGGCAAAACAACAATTTATAAAGCAATAATTGCAAAGAAAAAATAAGGCAATTGTTTCTTAACATCTTATTTAATCAAGTAGGTATATTTGTACAATTTCAATGAATATAGCATCAGAATAAGGTGTTTCAACATTGACAATACAAGGACTTTCAGAATGTGCACTTTAGGCTAACTGGTCCTTCTGCTGGGTCCCTCTCTCCCCGCTCTCTCTTCCCATAGGCCATGTTAAGGACCTTTCTCCTCGGTAAGTAATGCCAGGGTCAGAATCAAGGACCCATTCATCTTCATGCTCGTTTCCATTTCATTTTGACCCCTCTCTTAGTTGGGCCTAGGTTAGAAAGATCAGGGGTAACTCCATTTTCTGGGTCACTTCACAGAACTATAACTTTACTTGGCTTTTAGAGGTGAAGTCATGGCCTCAAATAAGATTTTTTCCCCCTTTAAATGGTTTGACTTGATCCAACTCCCCTCCAAAATTTGTTTTGGTGCCAACAAGTGACAGTAATATTATTCTAAGGTCAAAAATGTATTTTCTAGTAAACATCTGAGTTGAAACCTGCTTTAGCAGATAAAATACTAATCATCTCAAGTCTCAGACAACTGTTTGCGGCAAAGACAAATTCCTAAATAAACAGAGTTTAGTGGTGTACCCACAAATAGTCTATTCATATGAGAAAAACAATCACAAGAGATCATTCAGGAAAATTGGCAGTGTCTGGCTTAGCAAGCTCCAGGCCTCAGACTACCTGCAAAGTGAATCATTTGTTATCCCCTGAGAAGGTACAATCTTCAGTTCAGGGCAAAGGTCAATGGTAATGCGGGGTGATGGAGGCTCACGTTTATGGCTGTATTCACTCTCTACCGAGTCTATGAATAAAAAGACAGAGCTATCTCAGCATTATCATTCCTCTGACCTTCATGAGTGGAGCTGTCCCAGCAGGGGGGAAAAACAGCAGGGGGGAAGAAAAGGGAAAAATTAAAATGTTTAAAACTATATTAGAGCTCATTTTTGACCTTTCTCACCTTCCCCCCAAAAACTTAGACTTGAGAATATTAGGTTGGATACAACAAAGTCTGACAGCTGTAAAGTTATGATGGTTAACCCCCTTTAGTGAGCAGCTTTCTACCAAAATTTTAAACAATAAGCAGACCCTGCATGTTTCTGGCTGGCTGACAGCCAGAGAAAATTCAGAATTTTGTGCAGTGCTTACTTAACAATTGAAAGAAATTTGCCCTGCGTTTCATAGAATTCCTATGTTCTATAAGCTATTTGCAGGGTTTGTCAAAGAGTCGGTTCCTATTAATAAGACCATGCAAAATGTTATAGATAAAAAGTTGTGCAGCGCCCTTCTCTTTCCTTATACTTTACCATTAGTTGGCTTGCTTAGGGAATGCAGCATGACAAGTAAACATTTGAAGACACCCGGTGTTATCATAAGAATACTTCAAGAAAATCTGTGTTAGAAATGATGGCAAGTGTCAATATATTCCAACCTAGAGCATTCACATTTTAAAAGCAAAATACAATCGTGGAGCCAGCGTAGCAAGCCTTGAGGACTTGCTGCTGCTCTGTATAGCTTGAAAGGATTTTATTGTCTCTGAGAAAAGGGACCCTTAGGTTTTATAGGTGTGTTCATCCTTGACAATAAACAAACAAGAAAACAAAAAAAAAATCTATGCAGGCTTTTATAGCAATTAAGCTTTTTCTCAGCTCTAAACAAAATTATCTTGGTGGAAGGAAAATTAAAACAAAAGAGAAATCTTCTTCGCTGGGCATCCTTGTGTAGTCAATGTTCAGCCCAAGCTGCTCACTTTCGTTCTCCTACTTGTTACATTATTCGCTTTTACTCTAGAATGGGAATTTTGCTTGTTTACTAATATTTTTTAACAGTTCCTGGGTTGCCACATATTTTTCACAAATTTGATAATTACGAACAGATCCACTGAAACTCTCAGAGTAAAGAGAACTGAACACACTTATTTTTGGATAATGTGCAGACCATACAGATGAAATATCACTAAAGGTCAGTCAAAATTAATAAAGCAATGACTGTCAGACGTTATCGTGCCGAACCTGCAGAATATGTTTGCAGTCTGATTTTGTGGAATATCTATTACAAAGGAGAGAGAGGGAGAGAGTAAAAAGAGAAAACCTCAGTGGTTTTTGCTGAATCCCATTTTCTTAATAGGAAATTGATGAATGACAGCATCTGTCAGGAAGAAAAAAGCATATGGTGTAACTAACTGTTTCTATAGAGGTTAAAAACAGCTTTGGAATTTCTCTGGTTGCTGTTATGATTGACAGACCATCAAATAAATCATTCACTTTTATTCCCTTCTCTACTGGTCCCATGTACTGACAAAGACACAAGGGGGAAATCAGCAGTTTGGTGCATGAGAAATTAGACATGCAATGCCCATTAACATAAATGGAATTTTTTTTTTACACCTAATTCCCTACACGCCATGCAAAAATCTACCCTCAGGACATGGCGTATGCATGTTTTCTTGTTCTTTCTATTTATAATTTTTAATTATTAATTTCATATATAATTGGTTTCTTTAGAGAATGAAATGCCTAGTAGGTTATCTAAAACACTGCTTTGGAGTCTTGGGGCTTGATGCTGCAGAAAGATGGGTTGATATTGAAAGATGTTATGGTATGTAATACAAACAATGAAAATTAGGCTGAGAGGTCTTGAATGAAGTTAGGCTAATTAAACAATTCTCAGTGTTTAAATTCTTACTGCCTTCTCCTGGGTATACTGCCAATCATCTCATCTTAGGGGATTGCTATGTTTTGCCCTCACCTCCAGGCTTACCTAATAAAAGTAACCCTCAAATAACTTATCAAATATTTTCACTATATAAATGAAAACTGTTTTGGTGTTTTCAGCTCCCTAATTTATCTCTCTCCTTCCCCCCCCCCTTTTGTTCTGAAAGTAAGCTTAATAGTCATAGGAGAATAGTACTAAAAAGAGGAATCCTGTCCTATCTAATCATCATGGGTACCAGTTTTGATTCTCCCTTCCCTCATTTTGCCTAATTCCAGTCCAGGCTCTATTTAATATCTTCAGTGACCAGAAAATTCTCATCTAATCAAGACACTTATTCATTTATTGGGCAATATAATCTTAAGGTTACTCTACTCTTGTGTTATTATCAGTCTCAGAGATAATCCTTGCTTTCTCTAGTCCAGGTTATATAGTCACAACCACATATAATTAGGTTTAAATGTATGATGAATAGACTAACATGTATATAATGATATGGCTTCCAAGACCAAGTTAAATTACACTCTAGTTCTGACTTACTGCTCCATGGATCAGGGAGCACTGGGGCCTAGACTGTATAGAACTATGTTACTGAAGCAAAGGCTGTTCCTGGTTTGAATCCACCAGAGGGTCTGTGGGCAAACCTCCTTCCACATAATTTATAAGCCTCAGAATTCTTATTAGCTATGAGTCAGTTGCTGTTTTAGGGCAATGAGAATTGCTTTGTTGTTGAGTACCGTAGAGTTGAAATCAACCCATAGCTGACCCTTGAATAGGGTTTTTAGAGGCAGTTAATTAATTACACAAGAGGAGATTGCCCATCCTTCTCTCTCAGAGCTACTGATGGATTTAAACCCCATGACTTCTGGATTGTAGCACAGCTTGTAACTAGACCACCAGGTGCCATCAAATTGACTACTTATGACCCTAGGGTGCTCATTGACTACTACTTATGACCCTAGGGTGCTCTGGTGTCCTAGGGGTAAGAAGCTGCACTGCAAGTCCCTCAAGCATACAGTATGAGGCTACGAGCTAGCTGTTCCATGGAAGAAAGATGGACAATCTCCTCCTATTCGATTAACAGCCTCTGAAGACTCGCTGGAGGGTGACCTATGGGTCGCTTCTGACTTGATGATATTCAACAACAACAACAACAAACAATACAGCAACCCTGTGCCCAACATATCTGAACCATGCCCTATCCTGTACCATCCCCAAACTCTGTCTTGCTTAAGTTCATTATGGCTGTGTCACCGTGGCATTCATGCTTTTTGAGATTCTTTTCCTCTGACTCTAACTTTCCCAGCATAATGCCTCTCTCTAAGGATTAGTTTCACCTGAGAATATGCCCAAAGTAAAAGAGACAAAGAGAATCTCTAGTTCTTAAGAAAACCAGTTTAAGGATACTGAAATATCCCTACAGAGAGGTCCCCTGTGTGAAAACAGATGTTGAGGGGCACTGTACCTCCCAGAAAGAAACAGACGCCATTTGCCAGTCCTATGAGGCAGTCATTTTTTTTTTTTAGGAAAATAGCATCTTTATTTTAGAAATATGGCTATTATCTGAGTACTTGCAATCAGTTGCCAGGCTATCGATAGATGGTAAAGACAATTTAGGTGACCTTTAATTCAATTTTAGATCCAATCTAAAAGATACAATCATCCAATTGTGCCAATTGAAAATTTCAACTCCTTCCTAAAAGGCAAGCCAGGTTCCTCATCACTTTTCACTCTGATGTATTTTGAATTCAAGAAGGAAAAATCTTAGCACAGGTCCTTCACAAACCAAAGTCATTTTTTCCAAGTGAGTTTATCTAATTCTGTGGGAGACACACCAAGCTATAACCACCCAGTCAAAACTATTCCTAAAGCTCCAACCTGCAGAAAGCTAGTTGTTGTTATTGTTATGTACAACAGATCTAAACCCTGCTCTATCCTATGCCAACCTCAGTCTCAAACACACCTACCCAATTACCGCAGTCATTGAATCAATCCACTGCATAGAGGGTCTTCCTCTCCTGAGCTGTTTCTCCACCCTCCCAAACATGACGTCCCTCTCCAAGGACCAGTCCCTCCTTACAACATGTCCAAAGCATGTCAGACAATGCTTCAGAATCCTTGCCTTCAAGGAGCAGCCTGGTTTAATCCTCTTCAGGATGAACTTATTTGTTTTCTTAGTAGTCTACAACATATAGAATACTCTTCTCCAACACCATAGATCAAAGAAGGAAACATATCTTGTTGTTTTAAGCTATTATGTCTGGGCTAACCTTTTATGTGGAATATTTTTATGGAGTATATTTAATTATTAGTGTTATCCATTTTCCAAGTAGTAAGGATTTTTGTTTTCTTCTTGTTGAAATATAAACTATGTTGAAGGCTATAGTCTTAGATTTTCTGCGGCCAGCAACTGCAAGTCTTTTCCACCTTCAGCCAACAAGGTGGTATCATCTGCATGAATGAGGTTGCTGAAGAGTCTTGCACAAATCCTTTTGTCACATTCTTCTTCATAAAGTCCAATTTCCTGAATGATTTATGCCACATAAAGATTGACAAGGTATCAATAAAGAATGCAGCCCTGGTGTACATCTTGATATTTTCTTTATTTTTAATTTTTTCCTATTAATTAGTTTATTTACAAAATTTGAATCAAATTTGAGCAAATTCTTTCAATTTCTCTCACCCCTCCACCCATCAAACTGTACAACCTGATGATTAATCTCCCCTCCCCCTGAACATCCATATCCCTCTGCTCCCAGCCTCTCCCATCCCTCTTGGATCCTTATATGCATTCTCTCATAATGGTTTTATACAATATTTACCCTTGTGAGACTGAATTCATTCACTCGGCCTAATACCCTCCAGTCCCTCCCAAGTTAGGTAGTAATTTACAAAATCATTGCTCCAGCGTGCTGCATAGTATCCCATTGTGTGAATGTACCATAATTTCTCAATCCATTTGTTTGTGGTTGGACATTTAGGCTGTCTCCATGTTCTTGCAATGGTGAATAATGCTGCTATGAACATTGGTGTACAAACTTTAGTGTGTGCCTCAGTTCTCATATTCTCAGGGTATAATCTAAGTATTAGAATAGCTGGGTCATATGGAATTTCTATGTTAGCATGTTCTAGGAATTTTGGTCATTATAATGTATTATTCCAACCACTTTATTTATTCCATGCTGTTAACTATCTTATTTTAAAATTAAGGAAAAAGAGGCACAGAAAGTTGAAGTGATGATCTCTTGGTTATAATGTTACTCTGAACAATCAATCACTATGTTTCAAAGAGTTTTTTTTTTACATGGAACTATAGAGACACAAAGTAATATATTACATGTGTGTGCACATGTGCATAGTGTTTTATAGTTTTCTATTATTTAAGTATGCTCTTGACCCTGAAATAACTATATATCAAAGACACAAGGACTAATTGGAAGGGAGATTCAGCTGTCTTGGGTTATGTGCATGCACACTGGATTGCCTTGTTCCTCTCAACTTATTTCTTGGTTAAGAAAACGAAACAAAACCTAAACAATAAGAACAAGAGAGCTCTGGTGGCCTAGGAGAACGATGGGCAATCTCCTCCCAAACAATTACCTGTCTTGGGTGGAGGTGACCTGCCTGAGGGTCAGCTATGAGTTGGCTATGACTCAACGGTACACAACAACAACAGCAGCAGCAAGCAGTAGCAGGGAAATGATGAGAGTAAGTAATCCCCAATTCAATATGTTTGTGAATTGTGTCTTAAAGGGATAGATAGATAGATAGATAGATAGATAGATAGATGATAGATAGACAGACAGACAGAGTGAGAGCATGAGCAAGAGCATAAACACATTCTCTGTAGGCGTAGTGACAGTAAACTACCCTGAATTTCTGAAGGCATGCAGTTCAAGGCCACCAGCTGCTCCATGGGAGATAGATGGGCAACCCCCTCCCATGCAATTAACCACCTCTGAAAACCTGCCAGAGGGCCAGCTATGGGTCAATTCCAAGTTCCAACTTGAAGGTACACAACAACCATATATATGTACTCTTCAGTATGGTTTGAGGCTCAATATCAAGAAAAAAAAGATTCTTCCCACTGGACCGATTGGCAGCATCATAATGGTTGGTAAAGAGATTGCGATTGTTCACAGATTTGGTTTGCTTTCCTCCACTGTCAACACTTTTGGCACCAGAAGCCAGGAAATTAAAAGACGTATTGTCATGGGAAAGGCTGCGGTTAAGGACCTCTCTAAAGTACTGAAGGGCAATGATGTCAGTCTGGAGACTAAGGCGCACCTGATACATGCCATGGTCTTTGCAATCACTTACTGTGCATCAGAGAGCTGGACAGTTACTAGGGATGATAGAAGGAGAATTGATGCCTTTGAGCTGTAGTGCTAGAGAAGAGTATTGAATATACCATTGATTGCAAAGAAAATTAACAGGTTTGTTCTGGAGAGGGTGAATCCAGGCTTGTCCTTGGAGACAAGGATTCTGAGGCTTAGTCTGGCATGCTTTGGACATGTTGTAAGGTGGGACCAGTGCTTGGAGAAGGACATCATGCTTGGGAGGGTGCAGGGACAGTGCAGGAGAGGAAGACCGTCGACGAGATGGATTGATTTAGTGGCTGGGGTAATGGGGGTAGGTGTGTTGGAGATGGTGGGATTGACACAGGATAGGGCAGAGTTTAGGGCTGTTGTATAAAGGGTTGCTATGAGTCGCAGGTGACTTGATGGCACATAACAGCAACTGTCTATCTATCTATGTATCTATCTATCTATCTATCTATAATCTATGTATCTATCTATGTATCTATGTATCTATCTCTATTGCTAATGTTGTTGTTGTTAAGTGTTACTGAGTAGAGGATGACACATAGAGATCCTATAAACAACATATCTGAACTCTGTCCTATCCTGTGTCCTCCCCGTCATCTCAGATATACTTAAGACCATTATTGCAGTTACTTTCAATAGACACTTGGAAAAGGCAAAACAATAAAAAAGCCAGGGTGCTCTATGGAGGCAAAAGTTGTGAAACTTCATCCCACTTATTTTGGGATATTTTTAGATTGGGCTCTGGTGGCCACGTGTCAAGAAGCTACTACGCTGCAATTCCAAAGGCACACAGTTAAAAGCTATCAGCTGTTCATGGCAGGAGAATGTGTAATCACCTCCCATGTGATTAACTGATTCTGAAAACCCTCCAAAGCATCAGCTAAGGATGGATTCCAACTCTACGATACACAACAACAGTCTTTGGTAGAAGATTTCATGCTTGGAAAGGTGGAGGGTCAGTGATCAAAATGGGTTGACATAGTGACTGTAACAATAGGCTAACGTATGTTAGAAATGGTGAAAGTGGCACAATCATAGGGCCACATGTAGATCCATTGTTAATAAGTTCACTATGTGTGCTAGTTAACTTGATGACAGTCATAACAAGGCAATAAACTCTAGTATTAGTTATTTTAAAAAACCCTCTTGATTAAAAAAATGCCAATTCTAAAATATATGCCCAATATATGACATCATTCTGAGAAATGTAGAGGGTCAGTATAGAAGAAAACTCTCAAAGAGATGGCTAGACATATCGAAGAGGTAGATTGACTACAGAAATTGGCCTGAGTATGATTGTTGCTATAGTTCTTATGGGTCATTGAGTCGGTTGCAACTCATAGTGAGCCTATGCACAACAGCCCTAAATCCTGCTCTATCCCTTGACAATCTTATTGTCTCTGACACGCACATCCCCATTATCCCAGTGACTGAGTCAATCCATCTCATTGAGGGTCTTCCTCTCCTGGTCTGTTCCTCCACCCTCCCAAGCATAGCGTCTCTCTATAAGGGACACTGATCCTGCCTTGAAATATGTTCAAAGCATAACATAAAGCTTCAGAATCCTTGCCTCGAAGGACCAGCCTGGCTTCACCGTCTCTAGGATGAGCTTGTTTGTTCTAGCAGTCCATGGTATATTCAATACTCTTCTCCAACACCAAAGCTCAAAGGCATCAACTCTCCTATCACCCCTAGTCATTGTCCAGCTCTCTGATAGTGATACTGCTCCACATGTGCTCCCCAAATTGTACCAAGAAATCTGGAGGACAACCAGCTGGCCTACGGACTGGAAGAGATCTATATTTGCTCCCATTCCAAAGAAAGGTGATCCAAGAGTGTGGAATTTGAGTATGCTAGAGATGTAGAAATGATACAAGATAGGGCAAGGCGCAGGTCTGTTGTTCACATGGTCTGTATGAGGCATAGTTCACTTGGCAGCATCTAAAGATAACAAATACATCTTGCTTTGTTCCTCCCTCACAAATTCTTACAATAAAGAGCCCTAATTATATAGTTTGAATCCACCAGATGCTCCATGGGGAAAAGATGAACAATGTCCTCCCATGAGTTTTACTGCCTCCAAAAACTCATTGTAGAGTCAGCTATAAGTCGGTTCTGACTGAAGGGTACACAACCCATAAAATATCATGATACAACACATTAAATTTTGGTCTGATAACCAAAAAGGCAATGGTTCAAATGTACCAATTTCTTCAATGATAAAAGATTAAGCAATCTCTTCCCATCAATATTTACAGCCATTGAAAAGTGAATAGAGTTCTCCAGGAGTTGTAAATTACTTGACAAAGATTCAATTTTGTTTTCTTTGGTTTTTGTGAGGGGGCAAGGGCCTTGGATATAAATTAAGGCATCAATGCTATTAGTTCCTACTATGATCTACCATAAAAATGTGAGTCAATTGTAACTTATATTATTTATATCAATTTGCATGATTACTAACATGATTTTCATTTCATTGCTGTCAAGTTACATCCAACTGATAAGTGATCCTCTAGGAAGTTTTTAGAGGCTGTAAATTGCATTCATGACTGCCCTTCATTCTCCTACAGAGCTCCTGTTGCATTGAAATTGACAGAGGGGCCTTACTCATAGATTAGCCGCACAACTCCTTATGGACTATGCCTTTATTGTTGTGGTTGTTAGGTGCCATTAAATCCAGTATGACTCATAGCAACCCATTAACAATAGATCTGAACCCTATCCTAGCTGTACCATCTTCACACTTCCTGACACACTAGAGCCAATTGCAGTTGTCATGGTATCCATCTGCCTGGCTGAAGGTCTTCCTCTCCTTCATCAGCCTTCCACCCTTCCAAGCATCATGTTCCTTGCCAAAGAATAACCTCTCCTAGAAACATGCCCAAAATATATGAAATGAAGCAAATCACTGGCAATAAGAGAGAAGCAAATAAAATCCACAATGGGACATATCTCACTCCAGTAACAGTGGCAAAATTTAATAGGACAGCAAGTAATAAATGATAGAGAGGATGTGGTGAAACACTTATACATTGTTGGTGGGATTGTAAAATGTTACAACCATTCTGGAAGGCAGTTTGGCACTTCCTCAAAAAGCAGAACATAGAAATTCCATGTGATTCAGCTATCCCACTGCTTGGCATTTACCCTGAGAAAATGAGAACTGAGGCACAATCAGAGACTTATACACTAATGTTCATAGCACAATTTTTCACCATTGCAAGGACATGGAAACAGCCCAGATGTCCAGCCACAATCAAATGGACTAAGAAATTAGGGTACATTTATACAATGTTACCTAACTTGGGAGGGACTGGAGAGCATTACGCTGAGAGAACTAACTCAGTTCCACAAGGACAAATATTGTATAAAACCATTATTTTAGAATGAGTATGAAGATCTAAGGGGGGGGTTGCAAGCAGAAGGATGAGGATGTGAGGGGGTGAGGATTAAACATGGAGGTGTACAATTTGATGGGTCGGGGAGGTGAGGGAAATTAGAAGAAATATGGTCTGGAAAAAGTGTTGAAATTTTTTAAATAAACTAGTATAAAACTAAATAAATTTAAAAAAAAATTAAAGAAAACAACAGCCTTGCCTCCAGGGTGCAGTGTGGTTTTACTCTCCCCAGGACAGACCTGTTTGTTCTCCTGTAAGTCCACAGTATATTCAACAGTCTTGTCCAGAACCACAACTCAAAGGTATCAATCCTTCTTCTATCATCCTTAGTTATTGTCCAGCTCTCTGATACATGGGAAGTAATTGCAAAGACCATAGCACACTTTAATCTCCAGACTGAATTGCTCCTCAATACATTAGAGAGGTCCTTGACAACAGATTTTCTGAATGTAAATTCATCTTTTGATTTCCTAAAAGTTAGTGCTAAGTGTATTGATTGTCAATCTGAGCAAACTAAAGTTATTAACAATCCCAATCTCTTCTCTGTCTATCTGTTTCTCTATCTGTCAATTAGCCCATTGCTGAGAATATTTGTTTTCTTGATGTTGAGCTTCAATACTGAAGACATTCTACAGTTAATGACTCAGGGCCTTTTCAGTTCCAGCAAGCATGATTGTGTATAATACAGGTTGTTGATAAGTCTTCCTTTAATCCTAATGCCACATTGCTGTTGTTGTTGTTATGTACCGTCGAGTCGTTAGCAACTCATCAGTGACCCTATGTACAACAGCCCTAAACCCTGCTCTATCCTGTGCCAATCACATTGCCTCTGACACACCCATCCCGATTACCCCAGTCACTGAATCAATCCATCTCATAGAGAGTCTTCCCCTCCTGCACTGTCCCTCTACTCTACC
>NW_006399783.1:3611378-3625273 GCF_000299155.1 Elephantulus edwardii | reverse complement strand
TTGGCCGATACAGAAAAATTTAATGAAATAGCATTTGAGCAAGAGCCTATGGTGATGAAGGAAGAAGTTCAAGCTGCTTTGAAGGAAATAGCAAAAAATAAGGCCCCCAGAATAGATGGTATACCAATTGACATATTTTAGCTAACAGATGCTGCCCTGGATGTGCTTACCAAGTTGGGCCAAGAAATCTGGAGAACAACCACTTGGCCAACTGACTGGAAGAGATCACTATTTGTCCCCAGCCCAAAGAAGGGTGACCCAACTGAGTGTGGAAACTACAGAACAATATCATTGATTTCACATGCAAGCAAGATTCTCCTGAAGATTATCCAGAAATGACTGGAACAGTAAGTACATCAGCAGAGAACTGTCAGAAGTCCAGGCTGGGTTAGAAGGGGTTGTGGTACTAGGGATGCCACATTACGCCTCATAAATTACAGCCTCCCAGATGATCAGTTCTGCATGTAGTTTGAGAAGGTATGGAGATAGAATGCATCCCTGATGTGTGCCTTTTCTGATCCTGAATCCGTGTCCTCTTCTGACTACTACTTCCTGGTCCAAGTAAAGGTTTTGCATAAACACAATTAAGTGTTCTGGGATCCCCATTCTTTTCAATATTAGCCACAGTTTGTTGTGATCCACATAGTCAAATACATTTGCATAGTCAAGGAGACACAAATAGACATTTCTCTGGTACTCTGCTTTTGGCCACAGTTCAGGCAATGCTGGCAATGATGTCCCTAGTATCGCAGACTCTCCTAAACCCAGCCTACAAACCTGGCAGTTTTCTGCAAATGTACTATTCCAGTCATTTTTAGATAATCTTCCACAGGTCCTTTCTTGTATGTGATTTGTTGGCAATTATTCACACTCTGTTGGGTCACTTTTATTTGGAATGGGAATAAATATTGTTTCAGTCAGTTGGCCGGGTAGGTCTCCAGATTTCTTGGCTTAAACTGGCAAGTGTGTCCAAGGGAGCAAATATTTGCTGAAATATCTCATTTGATATTCTGTTAATTCCCAGGGCCTTCTTTTTTTGCCAATTTTTTCATAGCAGTGTGAATTTCATCACTATTGTCTCTTGATCATGTGTTGTTTCATGAAATTCTTCTGTGCCGGCCAATTCAATTTGGTATGGTGCCTCTGTGAACTCCTTCCATCTTCTTTTGATACTTCCTGGATCATTTAACATTCTGCCTTCAGCATCCTTAAGCAATCCGAGAGTTAAACTTATTCTTCAGCTCCTTCATTTTCAAAAACATCAAGCAAGTTCATCCTTTTTGATTTGCCAACTCCAGCTCTTCGCCCATTTCACTGTATTTTTCTTTCTCTTCTTGAGCTGCCATTTGAAATCTTCTATTAAGCACCTTAACTTCTTATTTCTTCCCTTTCTTTGGTTTCTCAGTGCCTTAGCACAATATTCGGAGTCTCTTCTGACATCCATCTTGATCCTTTCTTTCTCCTCTGTCTTTGTAATGACTTTCTGCATTCTTAATGAATTATATTCTTGATACCTCCCACAGCTCATCTGGTCTTCACTCATTAGTGTTCCAGGCCTTATACCTGTTTTTCAGATGGTCTTTACATTTCAGTAGAATAGATTCGAGGTCAAACTTTGGTTCTTGTGGATTTAATTTGATTTTCTTTAGCTTTAGTTTATACTTGTATATGAGTAATTGATGGTCTCTACCATAATCAACACCTGGCCTAGTTTACACAAATGATATTGAGCTTCTTTAGAGAATTCTTCCGCAGATGCAGTCAATCTGCTTCCTGTGTAGACAATCTGATAAAATCCATGTGTATTGTTTGTTGTTGTTGTTATGTGCTGTCTAGTCACTTGTGATTCATAGCAACCCTATGTACAACAGCCCTAAACTCTGCTCTGTCCTGTGCCAATCACACTGTCTCTGACACACCCATTCTGATTACCCTAGTCACTGAATCAATCCACCTCATAGAGGGCCTTCCCTCCTGAGCTGTCCCTCCACACTCGCAAGCATGATGTCCTTCTCCAAGGACCGGTCTCCTTACAACTTGTCCAAAGTATGTTAAACGGAGCCTCAGTTTCCTTGCCTGTTAGGAGCCACCTGCTTTAACCCTTTCCAGGATGAATCTGTTCGTTTTCCTAGCAGTCCATGGTACTCTCAATACTCTTCTCCAGCACCATAGCTCAAAGGCATCAATTCTTCTTCTAGCCTACTTGGTCATTGTCCAACTCTCTGATGCATAACAAGTGATTGCAAAGTCCTGTATCAGACGCACCTTCGTCTCCAGAGAAACACTATTGCTCTTCACTACTTTGGAGAGGTCCCTAACAGCAGACTTTCCCATGGTAATACGTCTTTTAATTTCCTGGCTGCTGGTGCCAAGAGTGTTGATTGTGGAGCCAAGCAAACTAAAGCTGTGAACAATCTCAATCTCTTTACCATCCATCCTGATGCTGCCAATTGGTCCAGTGATGACAATCTTTGTCTTCTTGACATTGAGCCTCAATCCATATTGGAGGCTGCAGGCCTTGACCCTCTACAGCAAGCACTCCAGGTCTTCCTCAGTTTCAGCAAGCAGAATTGTGTCATCTGCATAACTCAGATTGTTGATAGGTATTCCACCAATCTTGACCCCACATTCCTCCTCATAGAGCCCAGCCTCCTGGATAATCTGTTTGCATACAGGTTGAAAAGGTATGGAGACAGAATACATCCCTGGCCTACGCCCTTCCCAATTTTGAACCATGCAGTGTTCCCTTGCTCTGTTCTGACAACCATTTTTATTTCTGATAAAAGGTGTTTGCCATGAATCGATAATTGATGGTACAGAATTCTATCATTCTGTCTCCAGCCTCATTTCTATTACCAACTCCATGTTTTCTGATCATTCTCTATTCTCAACTTTTGCATTCCAGTCACCCATCTTTATTAAAGTATATTGATTGCAGGTTTCATCAATTTCCAGCTGCAAAAGTTGATAGAAGCCATCTATTTCTTCCTCTTTGTCCCTGGTTGTTGATACATTTATTTGCGTGATACTGGTATAGACAGGTCTTCCTTGTATGCATATGGATATTATCCTGTCAGTCACAACATTGTAATTTCAAGATGGATATAAAAATGTTCCTTTTAACTGTGAAAGTGACTCCATTTTTCCTCGCTTTTCATCTCCAGTGTAATAGATCATATGATTATATGATTCAAAATGTCCCATGCCAACCCATTTTATTTCACCAATACCTACTATGTCAATATTTAAGTGTTCCATTTTGCCTTAACTGTCTCCAATTTAACTACATTCATACTTCTCACATTCCACTTTCCAATTAGTAGTGTATGTTTGCAACTGTTCCTCTGTCTTTGTGATTCCCAGTGAGAAGGCTCTTCCTCTGGTGCCATACCTTTTAGTATATTCTAAGTGTGCTCTATTATACATAGAGCTTCTGAGGCCTTTATTTCAGGAGTGGATAACCAATCCCACTCCCTGGTCTGTCTTAATTTTGATACTTGACTCTAGAGCAATATCTGACAGAAAAGAACTTTGCCCAAAAGAACAGATAAGATAATTTTCTCATAATTCAGTTAGTGGATCCATTTTGGACCTGCCTGTCAACCCTTAAGCACATGTGTCTGTTTACATCTTCATCCCTGCTCTGCCAGCATCCAGCTCAGTTTCCTCTCCTTGCTGCTCCAGCACCTCTCACTCCCCACCCCAGCCAATCGTTGTTTGATGGTTCATGCCTCCACCCATCTCTATCTCCACTTCCCTTTAAAGTGTGCCTATGCAATGTGGGCTGGACATCCTCCTGATGATGTCTTGTGCCACTTCTAAGACAAAGGAGGACAATCCCCAGTTTTATTTAAAAAAAAAAAACCCTCAATAACATCAAGTCAGAACTGAGTCATAGGTGACTCTCAAGCAGCTTTTCAGGGTCTTTAGATCACATGGGAAGAGTCTGCCCAATCTTTCTTTAATTAAGCAATTCCTGGCGAGAGAATTAAAACCATAGAGAATGTGATTTTTCTTTTTAACTGTATACATACCTTTTGTTTGAAATAACACTTTTTTTAAAGCTAAGAGAATGTGACTAATATATTGTGCATTCCTAAATTTAAAAACCAAAGACAAATTCTAAACTTTCCTTTTTTGAACCACTTGTTGTTGAGTAAATAGAAAAGCTCCTTACCTAATATGCCAGCAAAGCTCTCTCTAGCATTATTAGTCCATTTAATATCACAAACTTGTTAAAAATAAAGTAGCAGATTCATCATATTGACCCTTAACTATGCTTAATTTATAACTAAAAAAAAACACCCATAAACCCTACAGTTTGCTACCTTGTAATGGTGAAGCTATTTTTGTTATACAATAGAGCACAGGCTGTGAATATTCAATGCCAAGTATGCAGATGAACCCAGATAAATTAATTCAATTACCTGATTATAATGTCAACACAATCTTTAGATATACAAATAAGTTTATTACCATCTCATCTCCATGCTTGCACACCATTTAGGCAGGCAGCTTAGGCTAGGAATTGTTCAAAATGGAATCTGAAACTTTTAAGCATGGTTCTTGCAATATTGCTCTACTCAATTCTAATTTGGACTAAAGGCAATTTTCTTGGAAGTTATGTTTAGAGTCACACACAAAATGGGGAATATAAAGAATCAAAATTACTCAAAAATTTGAAGGCTTAAATATTATAAATCTTTAAAAATGGACACAAAAGATAAAACTAGACTATAAGAATTAAACAAGAATAAAAGCTCCATTAAGATATACGTTATATGAAATAAGGGGTAATCACTTTAATAGTATTTCAGGTCTGGAAAGTCAAGCACGGTTGAACATTAATGGACCCTTTTTAGATGTAAACTTGGAATTTCTGACCAGAGAACTACAACCTTAGAGAACACAATTTTTCTTTTTAACTGTAAGTATACATTTCTTTTGTTTGAAATAACACGTGTTTTTTTTTAAAAGCTAAGAGAATGTGATCAATATATTGTGCTTTCCTAAATTTAAAAACCAGAGACAAATTTGAAACTTTCCTTTTTCCCACACGACGATGCCTTTATAGCACAGCTCTGGTGGCCTAATGAATATGGGTTTTTGCTGCTAACTCTAAACTAACACCTCTCTAATTGTTTGAATCTACTAGCAGCTCTGTAGGAGAAATATGAGAAATCTCCTCCTGTGCAATTTACAGTCTCGGAAAATCTCTGAAGGATCACCTGTAAGTCAGTTCTGACTTGACAGAAATGGAGATGGCTTGTTTTGTTTTATGTGCTTGCAAGAACTAAATATACATCTTAGGCAATTATAAACTGAAACAACTGGAAAGGGATACACTACCCAAATAGTATACTTTGCCATTTTTCTATTATGTCATTACTTTATCATAATTTAAGTATTTTCTCTCCCTTTCTTAATGAACCAGACATCTTATTTCTGGCTTTAACTGCTGACATACACTGAGCATAAAGTCCAAAAAGGCCATGATAGACAGGAGGAGCTTTCAAAATCAGAACCCATCAGGATACAAACTGGTTTTGAGATGATTTTTGCCAATATCCATTATTTTTCATGTGGTTTTAGGCTACATTTCATTTACTATCCAATTTCATAAAGTGAGTACATCCCCTTGGAATATTTTAAGAATTCCAAAATTTCTGTAAATCAAAATAATTTAGTAGAGTGAGCTCACATCTCTTGCTAGGTTATTTTTTAGCTTCTTTCAAGAAAAAGATGACTAATGGGAAAAAAAAAACAAGCAAACAAATAAACTTCTTGTCTTATTGATCTTTCCCATGCCCCTTCCACTTACCTAGGGCTTATTTAAGCCAAATAGAATTTTCATATATGTATATTTAAATTATTATTATTGCAAATTTATGTACCTTTATGGTTAGTCTAGCCTGCTAGCACTCACTGACACCTCTGCTAATTTAAAGCAAAGTACAACAATATATTCTTAAATTCTTTGCACGAATTTAAGAAACATTTTGAGCTAAGTTTATATTCCATTTTATTCCCTCTCCCCAAATATAAGGTTATCATCCTGTCATCTACTATACTTTGCAATTTTTTGTTTTAATTTTTGTTTTTTGCTTTTGAAATGTTTTTCATTCACCATTCCAATAACCTTAAAAGTGTAGAATTTAGAATTAAAAAAAATCATTTTTGATTGCTGAATCTGCTATCTTTTTGGACAAATAATTTAATTGACTTGTGTTTCACTTTTCTTTTTTACAAAATGTGAATAATAATAGCACCAACCTAAGATGAGTTAGATTAGGAGAGTCTGCTGTCAAAGACTTCTCCAGAGTTCTGAAGTGCAACGATGTCAGTCTAGAGACAAAGGTGCACCTGATCCAGGCCATGGTTTTTGCAATTACTTGCTGTGCATTAGAGAGCCAGACAATCAATAAGAATGACAGAAGAATAATTTATGCCTTTGAGTTTTGGTGCTGGAGAAGAATATTGAAGTGCATGATTGCCAAAAGAACAAACAGGTCTTATTTTGTAGAGAGTGAAATCAAGTTCCTTTCTGGAGATAAGGATTTTGGAACTCTGTATTACATGCTTTGAACTTGTTGCCAGGATGGATGAGTCCTTGGAGGAGGACATTAGTACTCAGGGGTGGGGGTGGGGGCATCAGTACAGTGGAAGAAGACTTTGGATGAGTCACAAAGTAACTTGGGTGATAGGTGCAAGCTATTGTGCATGTAATCACTATGATGCAATAATAATATTGTTATGTATCATTGAGTTGGAACCTACATACACTCCAAAGAGTATTTACAGGCAATAAAGATTGTCCATCTTTCTCCCAAGATTGGTAAAGAGCAATAATGTCAGTCAGGAAACTAAGGTGTGCCTGATCCATTCCATGTTCTTTTCAATTGCTTGCTATGCATCTTAGAGCTGGACAATGACTAAGGATGACAGAAGAAGAATTGATGCCTTCGGTGCTGGAGAAGAGTACTGAACACACTATAGACTGTCAAGAAAGCAAACAAGGCTGTCCAGGAGATGGTAAAACCAACCTGCTCCTTAAAGGCAAGGATTTTGAGGCTTCATCTCACATACTTTGGTCATGTTACCAGGAAAGATCAGTCTTTGGAGAAGGACATTAATGCTTGGAAGTGTGATGAGTCAGTGCAGGAGAGGAAGACCTTGGATGAGACGGATTGGCACAGTGACTGGCAATGAATGGGAAAAGATATGTCTGAGACCGTGAAATTGGCTAAAGGGTTCAGGGTTATTGTTCATAGGGTCCCTATGAGTCCTAGTCAACTCGATAACACCAAACAATAACAACAACAGTAGACTAGTGGCAAGTACAGATGACTGTTAAGGAATTGCACTGTCAATCCAAAAGCATATGATTAAAATATACCAAATAATCTGAGGAGAAAGAGGAATAATCTCCAATGCAATTTACTGTCTATGAAAATCTGTTGGAGGGTCAGTTATGAATGAGTTTCTTCTTTAAGGCACTTAACAAAACAACAGTGGAAGAGTAGGGTAGGTGTTGGCATTAGTAAAAATAGGTTTGGAAGCATGGAGACTATGTCCACTTTTATGGAAATTGGTTTTGTCTTGTGGATATTACTGACAGAAACTGTTCCCCTTTGTGAAATTAATAGAGGTCAGATATGGTCATCTTTATGCTGCCTTCACTCTGTTTACATACAGTAGTTCTGTGCTGTTTAAGTTCTTTTTCTTTTTGATAAACAAAAATAAACAGTGGGTCCCTCCCCAAGGCAACTCTCTTTACATTAAGTCAGGACTGTGATTTTAGAAAAGGGGTTGCATCCCATCCTAATTAACTTACAACTGATTGGCCAAACGCATTATGGGAGATGGTTACTTAATTATATAACTGCTAATTTACCTTATCATATAGCTGCTAAAGTATCAATATTCATGATCCAGTCAAATTAACATATGGTTAAAAGGTCACTTTTTGTCATAATTTTGTGAATGTATGTAAGTAACTAATATTCTAAAACAACGTCCTTGAAAGGAGTCTTGAAACACTGCAAGACTACTTGCAACAAAACTTGAAACACTTGCTGCAGAAGATCAAGGACTACAGCCTTCAATATGTATTACATCTAAACATCAAGAAGACAAAACATCCTCACCATTGGCCCAGTAGACAACATCATGATACATGGGGAAAGGATTGAAGTTGCCAACAATTTCATCTAGCTTGGATCAGCAATTAACACCCTCTGAGTCAACAGAGAGGAGATCAGGAGATATACTGCACTAGGCAAGTCTGCTGTGAGGAATATCTCCAAAATAATGAAAAACAATGATGTCAATCTGAAGACTAAAGTGCAGCTTATTATTCAGACCATGGTGTTTTCAATCATTGCTATGCATGTGAAAGCTAGACAGTTCCTGATGATGACAGAAGAACTGATACCTTTGAGTTGTGATTTTGGAGAAGAGTACTGAATATATATCATGGACTGTCAAAAGAACAAACATACCTGTCTTGAAAAAAGTACAGCCAGAGTGCTCTTTGGAGGCAAAGATGGAGAAGCTTTGTCTCTCATATTGTTGGCATATTGCTAAGTGAAGCTATTCTCTGGAAAGAGAAATCTTGCTTGGGAAGGCTGAGGGTCAGCAAAAGAGAGGAGGATCCCCAACAAGACGGACAGACACAGTGACTACAGCAATGCACCCAAGTGTGTCAGAGATATTGAAGGTGGCCCAGGATAGCAGAGGGTACCAGTCTGCTGTTCACAGTCTTGCTATGAGTCACACTCAGCTAAACAGAACCTAACAGAAAAAAAATTTGAAAAATCATTTTTTAATCTAAAATGTTATTGAAAGTCCAGTTCAAGTTAAGTCCCAACCAAAAATCTTTTTATAAACACTTGGGTTTACACCAATTAGTAACAATTAATTCATCTAAATGTTTCTGTAATGCATTCACTTGCTTTGATTACCCCTCTGACAGGTCCTAGATTATAGAAATTTACATATTACTAAAATGTTATTGATGTTGTTAAGTGCCATTGAGTCATAGACAACTCATAGCAACCCTATGAATAAAAGACCTGAACACTTGTATTACTTTCATCGTTTCTCCAACTTCATAGATTTTCTGGAGTCAAGCTATATCCAAGCTTGTTTTACTTGGGGAGCTCCACCAAACACTGTCTACCATGGGTAACCACTATCGCATTTGACACATCAGTGTCACAGTGTTTAGTATTACGTCAACTACAAGTTACCTCTATACAGCAAATGGACAGATCAGTGCTATACCACTTAGAAGAATGTTTGAACAAAACCAATTAAAACCAGGCCTGAGGGCTGCAGATTAAAATCACCCACCTTTGACTTGGTAGCATAACTTTCTATCCACCACATCCACAGAGCTCTCTGTAGATTGGTGCTGTTTTTGTTAAGTGCCATCAAGTTGTAGATGATTCATAGCAACCCTATGAACAAAAGACCTGAACACTTGTATAACTTTCATAGTTTCTCCAAGTTCATAGGGTTTCCAGAGGCAAGCTAATTTGTAGGCAAACTATTTTGAAAGTGGATGCTGCTCCTGCTTTCACACTTGTCTTAATCAGTAAGCTCCACCCTGTCCACAATGGGTGACCACTCTCGCATTTAACACATCAGTGTCACAGTGTTTAGCCTCACAGCAACCACGGACGGGTTACCTCTTTACAGCAAATGGACAGACCAGTGCTATACCACTTAGATGAATGTTTTACCAAAAACAATTATTTTCTCTGCTGTTCTGATAATCTTGTATTTTGCAGATGAGGAACCTGAAGATCAAAATCACAAGTAGCTTGCCATGAAATCACAGATTTGCAAGTGGAGAAGTCAGAGTAGAATCAAGGGTTACAATTTGCAGTAAGTATGGTATTCACTTACCTAGAGAGAAAGAGCTACCTTGTAGAGAGAGTTATGTTGGCCTAGAGGGCAGAAAGTTATGCTACTCAGGCCAGGTTCAAATTGTTTATCTATCAAACATTCTTCTCAGTGGTATAACACTGGTCTGTACATTGCTGTACAGAGGTAACTCGTGCTTTCTGTGATGCTAAACACTGTGACACTGATGTATCAAATGTGATAATGGTTACCCATGGTGGACAGTGTTTGGTGGAGCTCCCCGATTAACACAAGCTTGGAAGCAGGAGTGGCATCCATTTCTGAAACAGCTTGCCTCCGGCAACTCTATGAACAGTGCTCAGGCCTTTTGTTCATAGGGTCACTGTGAGTAGTCTATGACTTGATGGCACCTAACAGCAACATGCTATTCACTTAGTGGGAACACACATAACACAAAGTTTTAAAGCCCTGTGAAATTGTTGTATTTGTACAAAGGTCAGTGAAAGAATAATATTTAGTTTCATCCAATCCTCTATAAATTAATGGGTTTTATCTTAAGACTTTAAGATCTAAAACAGACAATTCATTAGAACAACCATCAATTGCCCCAAATAATATAGTTTGAATGTCTATCATTGTCTAACATGTATCAATCATTAAATTAATGTATATTTTATGTTTTTTTTAAAGTTTCAGCTCGTATTTTAGAAGGATGAGCAATTTTCTCCTGTGTGATTAACTGCCTCTGAAAACCTTCTGAAGGGTCAGGTATGAGTGTTCTGACTGTAGAGTACACAACAACCAAAACAACAATATACTATCAAACAGTAATAATTTATTATTAATAATAATAGTAATAGCCTATAATAAATTTATCTCCACATGTTGAAGGCTATTACATAAAAAAGTAAAGGAACAACAAAGTATTTAAAAATGTGAAGATGACTCTGGTATTTATCTATTTTGTAAGGTCTGATGTTTTTCTCTGGGAAATTAAAATAAGGAGATTTATTTGAAGGTTATTTATATCAAATTGGAAAAATCAATGCATAGAGCTTAAATGTAGAAACACCTCCCATTTTCATTTCCAATTTACTAAAAAGTGTCAAAAAACAATTTCCTATGGAGAAGTTCCTTCAGTCACGTCAACCAGAGATTAAGCGAATTTTTCAATCAAATATGCAAAGCAAAAGATGAGGATCTGTAACTCTCTTTTGATCCTCACCTAGAGAAAGTTCTAAGCTGATTGCTCTTGTCACATTCCCTTTTCCCCCTCCCTCCAAAGGTTTCTAAGAGGCCAGGAAGGAGAAAAAAAATAAAAAAAAAAGATCAACATCTTCTTATTGACTTTCTTCATATAATTTATTGTCTGGACTCTTTGAAAATCAGCTTCCAAGTTATAAGTAAAGAATTACTAAATAGAAAGTTTAGAATATAAATCAATCTGAGGAGGCAGAATAAATCAAAGAGGAAACATTTAATACTTGAAGTATATTATCTTTGGAAGTATATTTAAAGCATTCTGAAAAATTCTATTCATGCTTGCAAAAGTTAGTTGCCATCAACAGGTTTTGTTTTTGTTTTTTTCCTGCCAGCTTATAAGAGGAATATTAAGCTTTTATTTTGAATGATTGTGATTGCAGCAGCCTTTCGATTTAATCATTTCCTCTGGAATGATGCCACCTACTTAACAAAGGTCAAAGTGTGAGAGGGCAAAGTAGAAGGCTGATCCAGCTGAAAAATGCATGCCAGTCACATGTCTCAGTAGAGTTTCAGATGCAGAATTAAAATTGAACAAAATTGTTGCTTCTGAAATGAAATTTGTGGAAATAATTTTCTCTAGTAAAATTAAGAACGAAGCCCAAAAACTGACATTCTCTTTTTGATGTTTATATCCAAGATGCTCTAAATATATGTATTAGATCCAAGTAGTCCCTAGAGTTTGAAATTATATAAAATTCCAATGCCATATCTCTATGTCTACGCATACCATTTTCTTCCACTCAGTGGAATACCGCATAGCAATGGAAAAGAAGTGCTATCTCTTAATGCATGGTTGCCTCTCCTTCATTGACCCTCTACCCTTCCCAGCATGATGTCCTTCTTCTATGAATAACACCTCCTAGGCAATGGATCCAAAGTATGTGAGGCAAAGCCTCATCATTCCTGTCTCCAAAGAACACTCTGGCTGCACCCTTTCAAAGACATATCTGCTCATTCTTGGGGCCATCCATGAAATGTTCAGTGCTCTTTTCCCCCATCACAGCTCAAAGACATAAATTCTTTTTCTCTCATCGTATTCATTGTCCAATTCTCGGATGCATAGCAAGTAATTAGAAAGACCATGGCCTGAAGCAAACTCACTTTAGTCCTCAAACTGACATTATTACTCTTTAAAAATTTGGAGAGGTTCCTAACTGCAGTTTCCCAGTGCAACATGTGTACTTATTTCCTGATTGCTGGTACCAAAGCTATTAATTGTGGATCTAACCAAGATGAAGCTGTTGACAGTTTCAACGTACTCTCCATCCATCATGACACTGCCTATTGGTCCAGTTGTAAGAATCATTGATTTCTCTGCAACTAATACTTCAAGTCTTCATCAATTTCAGCAAGCAAGGTTGTGTCATATTCATGATTCAGGTTATTGATGAGTGTACCTCCAATCCTAATGCCACACTCCTCCTCATAGAGTCTAGCTCAAATAATTTGCTCAGCATACAGATTACATAGGTATGAAGAAAGAATACAACTCTTTTCTAAATTTTAACACATGCAGTGCTCCCCTGCTCTGTTCACACAACCTCCTGGTCCAAATATAGGTTCCACATGAGCATAATTACATGCTCTGAGGCTCTCCTCCTTCTCAATGTCAGCCACAACTTATTATGATCTACACAGTTAATATAATGACTGATAATATTTATGACAGAAAAAATTGACATGACATCAAATGTAAAAAATCCTCCCTAAAACAGAAGATAATTAAAAGACTAGAAAGAATAAAAGGAATGTATAAAAAAAATACTAGAAATTGCATTAGAACAAAGAAAGAAGCTAAAGGTAAATAGAGAAATGATGAGTTAGAGAACTAAGAAGATTTCAAAGGGGGGCTTATGATGATCATGTAAAACAAAGTATTGCAATAAAGTTTGAGATAATCTAAAGTCAGAAAACTGTAGGAAATAACACACACTTGATATATCTCAAGCTACAAGAAATGAAGAAGAAGAAAAAAAAATCCAGCTTCAAATTGCAATTTCTTCTAAGTGGTACAGCACTGCTCTGTGAGTTTGCACTATTGAGATAACTTGGAGTTGCTGTGATATTGAACACTTTGACCCTGATGTGTCAAATACTTAAAGCGCCAAAATTAAAACAGGCTTAGAATTAGAATTGGCATCCATTTCTTAAAAAACATGCCTTTGAAAACTCTATGAACATTAGAGAAATTACAATAGTTATGGAAAAGGGTTCAGGTCTTGTTCAATAGCATTGTTAGGAGTCTCACTTGATGGCACTCAAAAACAACAAATGCCAATAGAGAAGGACTCAATGGGTAAAATACTAAATAACACAGAAAAATTCAAAAGAAAATGAATGGCTTTTATTTCCTTCTCTTATTGTATTGCTCTAGCAAGTACTTTCAAAATATTATTCAATAAAGGTGGTACAAAGACCTCCTTTTCGGACCCCTGTTTGCAAGGAAAATAACCTTTATTCTTTTCTATTGAGAATGAAATTAGCTCTTGGTTTTGCTCTTACTTTCAATTGTGTTGAAGACATGTCTTTCTATTCCTCTTTTGCTGAGTGTTTTAATAAGGAAAATGTGTTGTATTTTGTCAAAAGCCTTTTCTGCATCATTTGATAGGATATTGCTCTTTGCTTTGTTTATGTGATGAATTATATTTATTGTTTTTTCTTATATTGAACCTCCCTTGCACTTGCATACCTGTTATAGGAATCACACTTACACTTGGTCATGATGAAGTATACCTATACATATATATGTTGTTGTTGTTGTT
>NW_006399783.1:3609989-3611002 GCF_000299155.1 Elephantulus edwardii | reverse complement strand
TATGGAAATACAAAGGCAGTGGCGGGTAATCGGGATGGGTGTGTCAGTGGCAATTTGATTAGTACAGGATAGAGCAGTGTTTAGGGCTGTTGTACATAGGGTCGCTGTGAGTCGCAAATGACTTGACAGCACATAACAACAACAACAACAGTTTTCCTTTTTAGTAATACCTTTGTTTGAATTTGGAATGACTTTGGGAGTGTTTCTTTGTCTATTTTTAAATATAATTTAAGAAGAATTGGTGATAGGGCTCTTAATGTTTTGTAGAATTCATCTGTGGGGCCATAGTTATCTGGACCAAGGCTTTTTATAGCAAAACTTCACAGAATTCTACAGTGCCTTCAAAAGAAAAAGATTGGTAATAAAATTATAAAATACACAAAATATATGGAAAGACTTCACAGAGGAAGACATGCAGATAGTCAGCAGTCACATGAAGAAAGTTTCAAAATCACTGTGTTCAGAGAGATGCAAATTAAAATCCTGACTAGATAACATCTCACTCAGTAGCAGCAAGAAAGTTTAACAGGACAGCAAGCAATAAATGCTGGACAGGATGTGGAGAATTTGGAACTCACATACATGGCTGGTGGGGTTGTAAAATGGTACAACTGTTCCAGAAGGCAGCTTGGCATTTCCTCAAAAAATGAACATAGAAATTCTATGTTACCTACCTATTCCTGTGCTAGGAATATAAACCCAAAGAAAATAGAACTGAGACACCAACAGTGTAAAACCTATATTCATAGAAGCATTATTCACAATAGCAAGAAAATGGAAACAGCCCAAATTCCCATCAACAGATGACTAAATTGAGGAATTGTGGTACATTCACGTGATAGAATACTATGTAGCACTTGGAGAAATGATTAAAAAAATACTATACCAGATAGGAGAGTCAAGTGATCATTATGCTGAGTCAACTAACTTAATCTCTCAAGGACAAATACTTTATAAGACCATTATTATAAAAATAGAAGGGTAACTATTGAAATGTATATTAAGGCCAAAAG
>NW_006399783.1:3596428-3605614 GCF_000299155.1 Elephantulus edwardii | reverse complement strand
TTTGAGATATATTGAGATACTGGCTGCAACAATGTTAAAACATAACAGAAATTGAATTATTAGAATGGTAAAATACTGAGCAATGTTTTGTTTTGTTGCATACAGAGGGTCACTATGTATCAAAATCTACTAGACTTTACTTAGAAATAATAATAAAACATTGGTTAAGACAATATAAATGTTATAAAGTCATATATACAATGAGAGTGTTGCATTTCTGAAATAACTTGTGGAATTAATGGCCAGTGATACCAATTGCTCACTTTATTTTACGGGCATACATACCCCCGAAATATTGTTTAGTTTTACATTGCCTCAGTAAAGGACATATCACCACAAAAATGAGTCATATCAAACTTATAGTTTGTTAATACACATGAAAACTATATTTATATTATTATGTAGTATTTTTAAATGTTCAACAGCTTTATTAAAATGTTTGAAGTATTGAGACAGTTACCAAAATGTCAAACAGATCCATGAGCCTAGCACATACTATTGGAAAAATAGTGCTGATAGGCCTGCTCAAGGGAGGCTTGCCACAAAGAAACCATTTGTAAAACAAAACCAAATATCTACAAGGCTCAATAAGGCAAAGTGCAACAGTATGAGATATGTTTGTATATTTTTAAATTCCAATCTATTCTAGGAACAAAGAATAATTGATGCCTTTGAGTTGTATTCCATAAACTGCCAAAAGAACAAACAGATCTGTCTTGGGGGAAGTGAAGCTAGAGCACTTGTTTAGAAGTAAAAATAGTGAGACATTTGAATAGGACATTATACTTGAAAATGTAGAATGTCAGAGAATGAGAAGACACTCAATGATATGACAAAATGACTGCAGCAACACGGTTAAGCACAAGGGAGATTTTCAGGTTGACATATCATCTGGCAGGATTTTTTTTTCTGTTGTACATTAGAAGCTATGATATGCATCAGAGAGGTGGACAATGAATGACTAGGAAGAATAGAAGAAGAATTGATGCCTTTGATCTCTGATGCTGGAGAAGAGTATTGAGGGTCCAATGAACTGCTAAGAAAACAAACAGATTTATCCTGGAGAGGGTTAAATCAGGCTGCTCCTTGGAAGCAAGGATTCTGAGACTTCATCTAACATATTTTGGACATGTTGTTAGGAGGGACTGGTCCTTGGAATGGTATATCATTCTTGGGCGGGTGGAGGGACGGCACAGGAGGGGAAGGTCCTCAAGATCTAGATTGATTCAGTGACTGGAGTAATGGGGATCGGTGTGTCAGAGACAATGGAATTGGTACAGGACAGAGCAGAGTTTAGGGCTGTTGTACATAGGGTCGCTATGAGTTGCAAGCAATTCGACAGCACATAACAATAACAAGGGCAATGACATTAGCTCAGTGTCAGCTGTGCAAACTAGGCCAGGTGCTAACTGTCAAACAGACCATCAACTACTCATATGAAAGTTCAAACTAAAGCTAAAGAAAGTTAAGTCAAATCCACAGGAACAAGATTTGACCTTGAGTCTATCCCACCTGAATGAACGAAGACAAGATGAGCTGCGGGGAGGATATGAAGATTATCATCCAGGAAGAATGGAAAGGTCATCACAAAGACAGAGGAGAAAGAAGACTGAGAGAAATGTCAGAAGAGACTCTGAATATTGTTTTAGAGCACCAAGAAGCCAAAACAACAGGAAGCAATCGAGAAGTTAAGTAGCCAAACAGAAGATTTCAAAAGGCAGCACAGAAAGATAAAGCTAAGTATTACAGTGAAATGTGCAAAGAGCTGGAGTTAGAAAATCAAAAGGGCTGAGCCCCCTCAGCATTTCTTAAGATGAAGGAACTGGAGGACAAATTCAAGCCTGTACTTGCAATATTTAATGATACTTTGAGCATAATATTAAATGATCCAGGAAGTAGTAAAAGAAGATGGAAGGAATATACAGAGTTATTATACCAAAAAGAATTGGCTGACACAGAAGAATATCATGAAACAACATATGATCAAAAAGAAATGGTGATTGATGAAGATGGAAGTTTAAACCGCTCTGAAGGAAGTGACAAAAAGCAAGGCCCCTGGAATTGATGGTATACAAATTGATATATTAAGAAAAAAAACCAAAAAACCAAAACAAAAGCTAAAAACAACAACAACAAAAAAAAAAACCAAGCAGATGCTGTCTCTTGGATGTGTTCACCAGCTTTGTCAAGAAATCTGGAGGACAACCACCTAGCCAACTGACTGGAAGAGATCATATTTATTCCTGCTCCTCCCGCCCCCAAAAAAAGGTGACAGTATCACTAATATCACACACAAGCGAAATCCTGCTGAAGATTTTCTAAAACCAAACAACTGGACTGGTACATTGAGAGAGATCTACCAGGAATAAAAGCTGTGTTTAGAAGAGGCTGTGGCACAAGAGACATTATCACTAATGTCAGTTGGAACTTGGTTGAAAGCAAATAGTATCGGAAGAATGCTTATCTACACTTCACTGAATAGGCAAAGACATTTGACTGTGTAGATCTCAACAAACTGGCTAATCTTGAGAAGAATGGGAACTCCAGAACACTTGATCGTGTTCTTGGGAAACCTATACTTGGATGAGGAGGCAGTTGTCAGAACAGAACAAGGAAACACTGCATGGGTCAAAATTAGGAGTGGAGTGTTTGAGGAATGCACCCTGTCTCTATATCTTTCCAATCTATATGTATAACAGATCATTTGAGAAGCTGGAATTTATGAAGAGAAGTGTGGCATCAGGATTGGAAGAAGACCTATCAAGAACCTGTGTTATACAGATGATGCAACCTTGCTTGCCAAAACTGAGAAGGACCTGAAGCATTTGTTGCAGAAAGTCATGGACTGTTGTTTTCAATATGAATTGAAGCTCAACATCAAGAAGAGAAGACTCTCACCACTGGGTCAATTGGCAGCACCACGGTATATGAAAAAGAGATTGAGGTTATTAACAATTACACCTTCTTGGCTCCACGATCAACACTCTTGGGGCCATCAGTCAGGAAATCAAAGAAAAATTGCATTGCAGAAGCCTGCTGCCAGGTACCTCTGAGTTCTGAGAAGCAATTATGTCAGTTTAGAGATCAAGATGTGCCTGATCTATACCATGGTCTTCACAATTACATGCCTTATATCACAGAGCTGGACAATGACTAAGGTTGACAGAAGAATTGATGCCTTCAAGTTGTGGTTCTGCAGAAGAATCTTGAACATACCACAGACCACTAGGAGAACAAATAGATCTGTCTCTGAGAGAGTGAAAACAAGTTTCACTTCATTGTTGTTATGTGCCGTTGAGTCGTTTGCAACTCATAGCGACCCTATGTACAACAGCCCTAAACCCTGCTCTATCCTGTGCCAATCACATTGCCTCTGACACACCCATCCTGATTGCCCCAGTCACCGAATTAATCCATCTCATAGAGGGTCTTCCCCTCCTGTGGTGTCCCTCCACCCTACCAAGCATGATGTCCCTCTCCAAGGATCTTTCTCTCCTTACAACATGTCCAAAGTATGTCAGACGAAGCCCCAGAATCCTTGCCTCCATGGAATAGCCTGGTTTAACCCTCTCCAGGATGAATCTGTTTGTTTTCCTAGCAGTCCATGGTACATTCAATACTCTTCTCCAGCACCACAGCTCAAAGGCATCAATTCTCCTTCTATCCTCCCTAGTCATTGTCCAACTCTCTGATACATAACAAGTGATTGCAAAGACCATGGCCTGTATCAGGCACACCTTAGTCTCCAGAGAGACACCATTGCTTTTGAGTACTTTAGAGAGGTCCCTAACAGCAGACTTTCCCATTGCAATATAGTTTTTTATTTCCTGGCTGCTAGAGCCAAGAGTGTTGACCATGGAGCCGAGCAAACTGAAGCTGTGAACAATCTCAGTCTCTTCACCATCTATCCTGATGCTACCAGTGGTGAGAATCTTTGTTTTCTTGACAATGAGCCTCAGTCCAGTTTCACCTTAGAGCCAATAATTCTGATGCTCCATCTTGCATACTGTGGACATGTGGCCTTGATGGAAGAACCTCATGCTTGGAAGGGTGGAGGGACAGCACAGGAGAGGAAGACCCCTCTGGGGTCTGAATTGAGACTATTACTAGGACAACAGCATTTGGTGTGTTGAAGTCAGTGAGACTGGCTCAGGATAGGTCAGCATTCAGAGCTTTTCTACATAGGGTCGCTATGAGTCACAGGTGACAACACATTAGACAGCTATGATTCAATAATATCTGAGAAAAACAACTATAATATGACACAGGGGTATTAATACAAACAATTAATGTTAATGAATGCAGTAGATAATAAATCAATTTATCACTTGGGGGGAAAAATCTTCAAAATACTTCTTTACAGTGCGAAATAAAGTGCTGTTACCTTGAGAACTGAGATGTTAAGTGACCTAGCCATGGTATTTTCATAAAGTTTATAGACAAGTGAAAGTTGGACAACAAACAAGGAAGACATAAAAAGGCTTGATTCTTCTGACTTATGATATTAACAAAGAGTATTGAATGTTCTTTAGAAGTAAGGATGATGAGACTCTTAACCCACATATTGTGGACATATTATCAGGGTAAGCTATTTCAGGAAAAAGACATCATGCTTAGAAAAGTATTGAGTTAACAAAAGAGAGGAAGATCTTCAATAGCATGTCTTGACACAATAATTGTAACGATGGACTAAGACTGCTATGATAGTGAAGCTGCTGCAGGGTTAGGCAGGGCTTCCTTCTGTTATGCATATTATTAATTGTTAGGGGCTGTGGCTTTGAGCAAGAACCCAGCCCATAGTGAACCTATGAATATCAGACCTGAACTCTATCCTATCCTGTGCCATCTTCATTGTCTCTGACATGCTTAAGCCCATCACTGCTCTCACTACGTCAATATAACTCATTGAAAGACTCCTTCTCCTTCACTGATCCTCCACCCTTCCAAGAAATAGCCTTTTCTAGCAGCATGCCCAGCGTAGGTGGGATGAAGCTTTACCATCCTTGCCTCCAAGAAACACTCTGGCTGCACTTTTTCCAAGATGTACCTGGTTGTTCTTTTGGCAGTCTGTCTGATATTCAGTGTTTTTCTTCAAGACACAAATGAAAGTCATCAATTCTTCTGCCATTCTAATTCATTGTCCAGGTTTCAGACACATAGCAAGTGATTGCTAAGACCATGGTCTGGATAACACACACCTTAGTCTTCAACTGACATTATTGCTCCTCATTAATTTGGAGGGGTCTCTGACTGCAATGCAATATGTTTCCTGATCTCCTGATCAGGTCTGGAGACCTGAAAGGTGTTAATTATGGATCCAAATAAGGAGAAATCATCGACAATTTCAATCCTTTATTTTTTCTGTCAGTATATCACTGGTAAGGGTTTTGATCTTTTTAATGCTGAGATGCAATGAAATCATAGTATGCATGTTTTTGTTTTTGTTAGGTGTTGTCGAGTTGAATACAACTCATTGTGGCCCTATGAACAAAATATTTGAACCCTGTTCTGTCCTGTGCCATCTTTATATTTCATGACACACAAGAGCCAATTGGCAGTAGTCACCATATCAACCCACCTGCTTGAGGGTCTTTCTCTTACCCTTCCCAGCATCACGTCCTTCTCCAAGGAATAGCCCCTCCTACCAACATGCCCAAACGATGGGAAGCAAAGCTTCATCATTCTTGCCTCCAAAGAGCACTCTGGCTACACCTTCTCCAAGACATAGCTGTTTGTTCTCTTTGCCGTCCATGGGATGATTGCTGCTCTTCTCCAACACCGCAGCTCAAAGGCACCAATTATTTTTCTGTCATCCTAATTCATTGTCCAGCTCTCAGATGTATAGGAAGTAATTGAAAAGATGATGGTTTAAATCAGATACACTTTAGTCCACAGGGTCATCATAAGTCAAAGAGGGAACTCTGGTGGCATAGTCCATAGAGGTTACACTGCTAAACCAAAGACTGTGTTTCTCTAGTAGTTCCATTTCACCGGTGGCTTCTCTAAATATAGAGGGACAATCTCTTCCTGTTCTATCCATTGTCTTAGAAATCCAATGGAGGGTCAGCTATAAAATGGAACCAATTCCACGGCAATGAGAGACAAATGAGCTTTATGGTATCTGGTGACAATAACATTCTGGAAGCAACAGATACTGCCAGTAACTGGTTGGCAGTTTTTAAGTATTATCTTGAGAAAATCTTCAACTGAAACCACAAAGTATAAGTTCTTTATCAACATGTTTGCTATTGTACCATATTACAGGAATGCTAGGTGATTAATAGGATAAGTGAGTTTGTGATGAATAAAGGGGGGAAAGATGCTCATTAAATATACAAAACAATTATGCCATGAAAGGAGAATTTTGTGAAAAAAATTAAGAGCAGTAGCATAAATTATTTTTGTATTTGTTGTTCTGTATGTATAACATTTGTAGACAGATATATACTCAAAATGATTCTTGCAAGTACAACATCTTATTTGAAAGACAGCAATAAATGGAATAAAAGTAGAATGATTTGAGAAAAGAGTAGACTCAGGGGCTAAATATTAAAAAATAAAATAGGTGTAAATGAAATAGAAGAGTGCTTTAAAGTAAAATTGGTTTAAAATAGTCCTAAAACACATAAAAAACAATATGCAATGATAAAATAGAAATAAGACTTAAGGACGAAAATTTATTTTAACATTAAAAGTGGAAATGAAATTGTACATAAGTGGCATTATAGCTAGTATGAAATTAAATGTAATTTCACACAAATTTTAAACCAAAAATTTTATTAAGCAAGGTGACCAGAAAATTTATATCATGAAAGGAAGGATGAGGATATTTAAAAACAAAACAACAATAACCCCCCCCCAAAAAAAAACCCACAATGGTGAAAATGTCCATGCAATATTGGAATGGTATAGGAAGTAAAGCTGAAAATAGAACAGAATAGATAAAGAAGAGTAAATAATGACAAAAAGAAAAAAGGACTTCAGAAGAGTCACAACTTCAGTGTAGCATGAAATTGAAACATGGCAAAAGGATAATGTGAAATTCTGAAAAGGCAAATGACAAAAGTGTAACTACCCTCACCCACACATGGTCAGAAAACAAGGCAAAGATAAAAAGATTTGGGATTAGAATAAAGAATTAAGTTAACGATGCATCATTATAGACTGTAGTATCCAAAGAGAACAAATGATTAAACTACAAAGAAGTGAATAATGAAAAGCTTCAGGAAGAAATTGTTAAAAGCTGAATAAGGTGAGATAAACATCTCTTCTGAACTCAAAGAGGAACACATGGAAATAAATGCTGGCTTTAATGGTAGGCGAAAGAGCAGCAGAGAAATTGCAGAAATGCTTTTGAAAAGATAAAAGGCCAACAGGAAAACGAAAAGAAAACCAGGAAAATAAGCTTACTGAGTGAAGGAACTATTGAGAAGGGCACCTTTCTCAGTTATGTATGTGTCTGCTTTCTTAGGTCAGTTGTTATGAGATGATGGTGCAAATTGGAAATGATATAAACATGATTAATAGATTTAAGGATATTTTAAAATATAAACAGAACACATAGAGAATCACATGCTTAAGAGATTAAAATGGCATATACTTACGTTGTTGAAATACTAATCAATCCTTGGCAGTGTCTGAGTTTTCTAGAACACACTAAATATTTTAAAAAGAAAATAAAGTCAATTTTTGGCCGTATAATCGATTTAGCCCCGTAAGCCCCTTCAAAAACTTCATTCTCACCATTGTATATACAAGTGAGTTTTAAACTGCTCTGTTGTTGTAACATTTATATCACTTTGATGATAGAATAAAATCATATACATTTAAATAAAATTAAACTGATAATGTAGAAAAGAGCATTGAAAATCTAAAGAAAGAAACCAAGGATATGGCTTTTTTGCTTGCTAAAATCTTCATAAAATTGGTATTGAACATTTAGAGAAAAAAATAGCATGAGTGATAAGTAAAAAATAAAAAATCCATTGCTATTCATTGAGTTCAAATCATAGCACCTGTATGAGACAGAGAATTACCCAATACGCTTTCCAAAGTTGGAAAACTTTATGGAAGTAGTTCTATATATCTTTAACCCAGTTGGAGAAAGAGTTCCCACCGCCATCTTTTGGGTACTAAATGGGAGAAGAGTTGAATACTGAAAGTATAGTTTTTGTGGTTTTTAGAAATAATTGTATTTGTGTGTGTGTGTGTGTGTGTGTGTGTGTGTGTGTGTGTATTTAATTCCTTCTAAGATTCTAAATAATCTTTAAAATTTCTAGGCCAGCATATTTAGCTCACAAAACCTTTGAGTGCTGGTTATTTGAGCTGTGAAACTTGTACTCTATGTGACACGAGGTGGACTGATTGGTCTTGTTTTTGGAGGTCTCTACCTTGGTGTCTGGGCTACACCTGTGAATGGTGGCCTAGCAGCCAGGTATGTGGCAGCCTTGCTCCCTGAGAAAGGAACCATCTTAACTTACTGGATCAGGATTTCTAAACCTGTCTTTAGAAAGACACTTTTCCTCAGCTTGCCTCAGACTGCATTTGCAGCTTATCTTGGGTCTAGGCAATATAAGTATTTCGGGAAAGAACAATTTTTGAAAGAAGTTACATTTTAAAAAATCACAAATAGTTCTTTAAAATATAATTTATAAAATACTGATCAGTCTATAAAGTTACTTTTTTGAGATCCTAGAAACCAAACATTAGAAAACTGCATAAGAAAAGGTGACATACAATGAGAAAGGGAAAGAAAAGCTAGATGTCAAATGGAAATACATTTTGTAAGAAAGTCTCATTATGGGAAAAGAAAGCAGGACTGGAAAGCTTTCCTGTGATGATACAGGGCTGGATTTCTAAATGTGCAAACATCTTTTAACACACTTTTAAGAAGCCATGGTGACATTGCATCTTGAACTTCTATCCTAAAGTTGGCAATTTGAACCTACTAGACAATCATTCTATGGAAAAAACCCCAGCAATTTCCTTCTATAAAGATTTATCTTGGAAACCAGATAGAGGGTCACCGTAAGCCAGAATCTACTCTCTGATACTGAGTCTGATTTGAGATGGACTGTGGAGGATTTTGTCAATGGGGTCAGCTAATAGAAAATATTAGAAGTTACTCTGTAATTGAACAAACCTTGAGCCTATTACTAAACAGTAGTTGATATATATATATATATA
>NW_006399783.1:3567494-3596328 GCF_000299155.1 Elephantulus edwardii | reverse complement strand
CAATTCTTTATTTCCAGAGTCCTTGGGTAGCTCAACTGGTTAAGTACTTGACTACTAACCAGGTTAGTAGTTTGTATTCACCCAGAAACACCTCTGCACACACTTGACAATCTATTTCCTAAATGATTAAAAACCCTCTGGAGCAGTTCTACTCTGCATACGTGGGTCACTCTGAATCAGGATTGATTTGACAAATAACTACAAAACTCCTGATGTTTCCAGCAGCCTATTATGGTACTATGAATTCAGAACTTTGTGGCTTGATTATCAACCTCTGACTTTTTCTACTTTAACGTAGAAAGCCAAACTCCAAGTCTGAGAATCATGCCTTGAATTCCAAATCTATATGGCTATGCATATGAGGAACCTGGAGTTTGGAGAAAGGACTCTAATAACTCACTTTAAGGCAATCTTGCATTTGTTTAATTTTACCTTATGAAAAACACAGAGAGCTTATTACATCTGTATCTCTCATAAGGGAATAGGTTCAGAATAATGAAAACAAACAAAAACCCTGTCAAATTCATAAACTATACAAAGTAGTAAAGATTAAAACAGATTTTCTTTAGCACTTCTATATAATCCTCTCCCAAAAATGAATTTCCGGTGGTCCCCCTCACTATCCCTGAGAGTAGCATATTGCACTATTAGGTAAAATGTTTAACATTTCAATCTGAGTAATTTGCATTTGGAGTCTTTAAATGATATATAAAATTACCCTACGTGACTACTTCATTTAAATCTGCACTACCAACTAATGAATTTTTCTATCTGAAATTTATTTTTCCTCTTTTTCTTGGGCAAGAAGCTAAGTTGAAATAATATTCTGGGTGTCCCTAATACTACTAGATCCCCATAAATTATTTTTTCAGTCATGGGCCTTTTCCATACACACTGACCATTTGAGTTCCCACTCACCCATTTTACATTTGGCATACATCACCATGCTCTTGAAGGCAATTTTCTTACAGCACAAAGGATTTCTTAAAATGTTACAGTATAATCTAACAACTTTACACACTGTTTAAGAAATATAGAAAAGGGCAACTTGCTCTCATTTGCTTCTCAAATGCCAAACCCATATACAGTAATATAGTTTTTATAGAGTGTAGGTGGAGTTTTTTTTTCCTCTTTCTTGGCATTAGACATTACATTACCTTTCAGTGACATAAATTGAAAACAAAATCACATTACCTGACAAATTTTCAGCAATTTCCCAATACTAAATTCTACTGAGTCCATTAGTACTTGTATATTGAGTTTGTTTTATATGAGCATTTTTTTTCTTTCCACTATAGACATTTGGTTTTATAGCCACTGATATAAGAAAGATGTAAAGAGAGAAAGAAAAAGTAGTTTAATAGGGTAGTGTGGAACGTAATCGTTACTGTAAAAAGGAAAGAGTTGTCCCAAATCAGTATTTTTTTTAAATTATCATTGAACATGTATAGGAGGTAGTTCTTAAATGAATTTCTTGATACTTAAAAGATTTGAAGAGTTAAATGTCACATAGGTTATTAAAGACATTCTTTAGGTAACCTTATTTTTAATTATTATTATTATTTGAATGTAAGTATTTCTCTTTTATTAGGCAGTGCTTTGCAATTGGAGTTCCAGCTGGGTACAAATGACTAATAGACTTGTCTCTCAACTAAACAGGCAAAAGCCTACCTAAGTCCATACATTAGAAGAAACGTCTGTAGATCTGCGTCTGAACTAGCAGTCATGAGAACGCTGTGGGACACAGCGCTACTCTGACACATTGAGGATTGTCATCACTCAGAATGGACTTTATCACAACCAGTTACTAGTCTAATTCCAAATTTTCAAGGAGATTTAGAGGTCCATAACATAAGTACTCCAGCAGAATGGACTAAAATGGATTGTTATTGCTAGGTGCCCTTGACTAGAATCTGACTCATAATGACCCTAGATAGAACAGATTGAAAACTTGTTCAATTCTGCATTGTCCTCACCATTGCCACTGTAATTAGGAAAGAAACAGATTATATTTGGATTAGAATCCAGTGAAGGAGATGATGGTTTGTTGTTTTGTGGGTTGTTTTGTTTTGTTTTTTTTTGTCCTTGCTGGAGCTTTCCGATTTCTTTTACCCCTTCTCTCCACTCACCAAATTGTGCAACCCTGTGATTTCATCTCTGCCCATTCTCAGCCCCTCTGCTCCCACCCCTTCCTACCTTGGATCTTCATACATAACATTTTATTAGTTATTCTTCTATTTTGACAACAATGACAGTATTTGTCCTTATTAGACTGAGTTAGTTCAGTCAGCATAATGCTCTCCAAGCCCTCCTAAGTAGTATTTTTTCTAAATCATTGCTCCTGAGTCTTGTGTAGTATTCCATTGTATGAATGTTTCACAGTTTCGCAATCCATTCAGTTATGGTTGGACAGGGGCTATTTCCATATTCTTTCAATGATGAGCAACACTGCTGTGAACATTGGTCTAAAAATCTCCTTTTGTGCTTCAGTTCTAATTTCCTTGGGATAAATTCCTAGTAGTGGAATAGCTAGGTAATACAGAATTTCTATATTCAGCTTTTTTGAGGAAAAGACTAGGTAATGATGGGCATTTTATGAAACATATTGAGTATGAACAATTGTATGAAGCACAAATGTGAATGAAGAATACCGTGAAACACAAATATATGAACTTTGTAAGTAAACTAGTATAATTTTTTTTAAAGAGGCGATGTTTTAAGGTTCAAAAAAAGCCATAACTTGTGGATAGAAATAGAAGTAGTAGGAAATATAGGCATAGATTTATCATAATTTTGACTGAGAAATTACTAGGTGAGGTAGTATATATTCTGAGTATTATATTAATAGATAGATGAATAAATGAATAGAGCACCATGTTCAAAATGATAAATTCCAATGACAGTTGAAGAAAGGATGAACTATATGCTGTTGAGTCACTTGTGACTCATAGTAACCTTATGTACAACAACTTTCAAACCTGCTATATCTTGAGCCAATTTAATTGTCTCTGACACAACTATCCTCATTACTGCAGTAGCTGAGTCAATCCATCTCACCCAGGGGCAGCATGTCCAGGTATGCAAGATCCAGTCTCAAAATCCTTGCCTCCAAAGAGCAGCCTGGTTTCACTTTCTCCAGCAATATTTATTTTTTAGCATTTATTTTATTTTATTTTTTCTTTTATTATTTTTTGATTTTATTATTTTCATAGCAGTCCATGGTATATTCAATACTCTCTCCAGCACCATAACTCAAAGACATCAATTCTTCTTCTGTCATCCTTAGTCATTTTCAAACTCCTGATGTATAGCAAGTGCATGCTAAGATCATGGCTTGGATAAGGCACACCTTAGTCTCTAGACAGACTCTGTTGCTCTTCAGTACTCTGGAGAGGTCTCTGACAGTATATTTTCCAAATGTAGTTCAACTTTTGATTTCCTGGCTGCTCATATTAAGAATGTTTATTTTTAAGCCAAGCAAGCCGAAGAAACTGTTAACATTTCAATCTCTTCTCTATCCTAATGTTGCAGACTGGGCCAGTGGTTAGAATCTTTTTCTTCGTTTTCTTTTTGTTGAACTTTAATCCATATGTAAGGCTGAATACAAGATTTATAGTAATCCTTAGCCACTATATGAGGAAATAGATGGATCTGTTCTAATAGTATTCTTGCCACTATGTTCATGTAAGTGGATAAAAATAATTTAGTCTAAACCTTATCAAGGCCAAGAATCAATCATACCCATGGAAAATTAGATATTTTAAATGGAGGAGTTCTGACAAATATCTCTTCAAATATATTGAAATGCTCACAGATCTTGTGGTTTTCTTTTTGTCCCAAGTGGGTGTCAGCAGAGAGAACTTGCCAGATGAGTTAGGGTCTCTGGCACAGACTCCACCAGCTTTTGGGTGTGTTGGAATTGTAAAATACTGAAATGTTTGTCCACACCTGTAGACTGAGGGCTGAGCGCCAGTGTGTCGTGAGTTCTGGTCCCAGCTGGACTTTGGAGGGCCTTAGGAGGGCCTCTCACGTCTCGAAGAGGGACACACACACGTATGGAATTCTCGGGGATCTTGTGGCTTTCTTTTTATCCCACGTGGGTGTCAGCAGAGGGGATTTGCCAGATGAATTGGGAGTTTTAAGCCTAGATTCCACCAGCATTTGGGTGTGCCGAAATTGTAAACTACTGTTTTTAACTGTTTTGGGTGAAACATTCTTCTAGGTCATATAGCCCTGGTGTGTCCACTTGCTGTACAGAAGTAACTGTGGTCTCTGTGAAGTTGGAAACTGTGACACTGCTCTGTAAAATGTGATAATGTGTACCCCTGGTGGACAGTGTTGGGTGGAGCTCCCCGATCGAAACAAGCTTGGACGGAGGAGTGGCATACACTTCTGAAATAACTTGCCTCTGGAAACCCTATGAACCTGGAGAAAGGATGAAAGTTATACAAGTATTCAGGTCTTTCATTCATAGGGTCACTATAAGTTGCCTACCACTCCTCAATGGCACTTAACAACAACAACAACAACAACAACAACATTGTACTCTATAAAAACTAAAGTTATAACTTAAGAGAAAACTGCTTAGGTAAAATTATATGTGTTATACACGTGCCTTAGGTATTTTCTAAAATCTTACTACCTTTAGATTGATAGAAAATTCATGTCAATTCAAAATACATCTTTCTTAAATATTACTGACCAGGAAAATTCAGAAATCTAAGAAAGGTTATGTCTTTACATTTATCCAGAGGAAATTGTGTGAATTTCTTAATACAGCTTCAGCTTGCTCGGCTACACGGTCAACACTCTTGGCACCAGCAGCCAGGAAATAAAAAAGCATATTGGGATGGGAAAGTCTGCTGTTAGAGATCTCTCTTAAGTACTCAAGAGCAACGGTGTCTCTCTGGAGACTAAGGTGCGCCTGATACAGGCCATGGTGTTTGTAATCACTTGTTATGCATCAGAGAGTTGGACAATGACTAGGGAGAATAGGAGAATTGATGCCCTTGAGATGTGGTGCTGGAGAAGAGTATTGAATGTACCATGGACTGCCAAGAAAACAAACAGATTTATCCTGGAGAGGGTTAAACCAGGCTGCTCCTTGGAGGCAAGGATTCTGGGGCTTCATCTGACATACTTTGGGCATGTTGTAAGGAGAGACAGGTCCTTGGAGAGGAACATCATGCTCGGTAGGGTGGAGGGACAGCGCAGGAGGGGAAGACCCTCTATGAGGTGGATTGATTCAGTGACTGGGTTAATCAGGATGGGTGTGTCAGAGGCAATGCGACTGGCACAGGATAGAGCAACGTTTAGGGCTGTTGTACATAGGGTCGCTATGAGTCGGAAACGACTCGACGGCACATAACAACAACAACAACTTTGCTAATAGCTGAACTTGCTATCAACATGAGTCCAGCTAATGCTTTAGAAACATGTACTAAGAAACTGATAATAACTTACTACCATACATAACAGTATTATAGTTGCATATCACAAAGCAAGCAAAATAGATAAACTCTTCTACAATTAAATTTATAAATTAATTTGTTCACTATAGCTGTTACTAAAATAATTTAAAATACAATTTTTTAAACTGTTTTCAAACTATGAATTCTGTGATTTCCTTATAAAACTTTTTAAATGTAGAAACTAATAGTTCTCAGCATTTTTCTGTTTCGGCTGAAGAAGCTACTTTCTTAGTTTCTGGAAGATCATTATGATTTTTAAAGAAAACATTCCTATTTCCTATTTATTAACTCCAATTTGGTTAATGGATTATACATGTGAGAGAGTAGAAAGCACTGCAAATTCTCACAAATGTCTAATAGATACACGATTTAGAAAAACTTGAGTTACATTTTTAGAGATGTTTTCTTTTCAAGAAAATAGCATACACACGTGGGCAGAGGTGGTCCAATAGTATAATTCTTACCTTCAGATTCAATTCCAAGACAATTTACCTTACCACTGACACTCCCTGTCATGAGGGGATGATTCATTGATACTATGATGTTAAGCATGTTTCAACAGAGCTTACATATCAAGACAAAGTAGAAAAGATATGACTGGCAATCTAATTCTGATTAAAAAACACCATAAAACCAACAATCCTATTTCTCTTGCTAAGCTTGAGGTCTCCATAAATGAGGGACCATGCCGATGACAGCTAACAATGATGACATCATTAATATGAGTAAATAATTCAGATAAACAAAAAGTAATCAAAATCATTGACATTGTCAATTCCAATACACCCACTGCTACATGGGAGAAGGATGGGCAGTCTCCTCTAGTTCAATTAACTGCCTCTGAAAACACACTGGAGCTGTGAGTTGGTTCTGACTGTCCACTATACAACAACAGCAACTATCGGGTAGAGCAGTCTTGCTTCCGTAGGGTGTTCAAGATTGCAGTCTCTAGTGAAGCAGCCTTACCTGAAACACCTCTTACCTGCAGAGAGACCAGAGAGTTCAAACCTCTGACTTTTCAGTTAGCTATGAAGTGTTTCAGCAATTGTAACATCTGATGTCCTATTAACTCAGGTTAGAAGAACATATACATAACATTCTGAGATATTAATTTTGAATTTTTGTCATGGTTCCACCAATACTCTTCAAGTGAAAGTTTTTGGGTTTTGTTTTCCCAGAAACATAAGTTTATCAGTCTTTTTGGAAAAAATGTTAAGCCTAAAACACGCTAATGACAAAGTCTCAAATGTTGGAAAATAGGAAGGGAAAGCCAGCCCGACTGAGGAACACTAAGAGCCTGCACTGTGATTGAAGGAAGTTCTTAGCTTTTCATGTGTATATAAAATAGCAAAGGCATCTGTGAGCTGAACCAGTTGGGTGAGACACCTAAGGGTACTTAAAGGAGCTAAAGGACTACTTGGAGCAAAGTGTTTCAGGGAAAAGCTGCAGATACTCACCTGGAACTTGAGTCATGGTACCAGGTAGAGCTGCTTAAAGAGGCTACCTGGGCCTCAGAAAGCAAAGCTCTTAACAAGAGAGGCAGTGACCTAGTAATAAGATAAGTAGGCTCAGTGGAACAATGAGGAAAAATCTTTTTCTGTGCACTTGTACAGCCTGGTCCCAGAAAATGTGAACTATTGCTAAATTTTAGGGTGTGAAATATGAGAAATAATTAGGAGGAATTAGGCTACTAGAGAATCATAATGTAGTCACTTAAGTTTGAAAATAGCATTGATTTTATTTTGGAATAAAAACCAGAGTACTCTAAGATTTCATAAAAAAAAATGCGAGCAAGAAGTCTTGTAGTTCATTTGCAAGGTTACTCTATTTGCTTATTTGCATTATTTCACAGATAATGCTACCCAAAATGTGGTCTGGTCTTAGAGGAGGACATCATGCTCATTAAAATAGAGGGCTAGTAAAAAATACAGAGACCTTCAATGAGATGAATCGGCACAGTATCTATAACAATGGATGGAATTATAAGAGTTACTATAGGGATGATGGAGGTTTGGGCAATATTTTGTTATGTTGTATATAGGGCACTTGACAAAAACAAGAAGGGTCATTATAGAATATAATAATAATTAAATATTTAAAGTAGTTGTTGTTAGTTCCCAGTTTCCAAGGTAACTATATAATTTATTGCTTGTGCTCTGTAGAATTCACTTCTTTTAACTGTTAATAATTTTTATACTTAATCCTCTTTAGAATAGAGAACTCTATTTGAAATAAATATTATCTTCTTGAATTATCTCTTTGGATTAGATATTTTTTATTGAGTTTTTGGTAGAAATTTATATATATTATGTGTTTAATTCTTTTACATATACTCAAACTCACTGCCATCTTGTTGGGTTTGATGTAAAGAGACTCTCCATCAGGTTTTTGAGGCTATAAATAATGAACACAGGAGATTTCCCATTTTTCTCCTATGTAGCAGCTGATTTAAACTGCTTATCAGTAGCATGAAGATACATTATGCACTATTAGTCCAGGGCTTCTTTTAGATATGTTATTGTTGTCAGGTGCCTTTGAGTCAAATATGACTCATAGTGACTCTATGAACAACAGATCCAAACTCTATTCTATCCTGTGCTGCTTCACAATATTTGACACAATGCAGCCAACTGCGGCAGTCACTGTGTCAATCCACCTGGTTGAGTGTTTTTTTCTCCTTTGCCATTCCCCCACCCTCCCAAACATGTTATCTTGTAACAGCATGCCCAAAGTATGCAATAACAAGCTTTGCCATTTTTGCCTACAAGAAACACACTGGCTGCCCCACTAACATGGGAGGTTGGGAGAATAAGAGAAGAGAGCATCGATAATGAACACTGCATTGGAAAAGATGAAAGAAATAACTGTTTAAAAAGAATACATGTTTAGGCATTACATGTATGACAACAGTCCATAATAAGAAGTACATTGCAAAGACGACTGGGAGAGGGAGACAAGGTAGAAGGGAGCTAATTGTACAAAAATGAATGAATTTTTTTTTTTAAAGAAAGTGAACTGGGGGAGGGGCAAGGGAGAGATAAGGGGGAAATGTGAAACAATGAATGAATGAAAATCCAACTTTTTTGTAAACTTTCATTAAAATCACAATTAAAATTAAGACTATATTAAAAAATAATTTTATTCTTTCTGATTGTTCTTTTGACAGTCCATGTGATGTTCAGGACTCTTCTCTAAAATCACAGTTCAAATACATCATTTTTTTCTTCTGTTATCGTTATTCATTGTCCAGCTCTCAACAGCATAGCAAGTTACTTTTAAGAGATTAATTTGTAATCCTAATTGTATGTGTGTGTATGTGTATCAGTGAAATAATAACAGAGTAAGTGTAATCATTCAGAAGATCTAATCGCTGATTGAAGAGTATATCTACAACTTGACAGCAATTAACAACAACATGGTACTTACTGAAATTTTTCAGTGTTAAGTCAGTTGTTATGGTACAGTGACTCTTTGTATTCCCTCCATGCTTTTTGTAATACTTTTTGGGCCAATAGACATATCACTCATAGCAAATTTAAATATTGTGACTTGAGGATTAAATTTGTTTTTTCAGTTCTCTCAGCTTGGAAATGCTGAGAAACGTTCTTTATTCCTTTTTATTCTTCAGCTCTAGGTCTCTGCACATTCCACTATGATGCTTTTTTTTTTTTGGTCTTCTTGAGCTGCCCTTTGAAATGATCTGTTCAGCTCTTTTGCTTGAGCATGTTTTCCCTTTGTTTTGACTTCTTGATGCTTTGGCACAATTTTTAGGTCCTCTTCTGATATCCATTTAATTTATTTTCTCCTCTGATTTGATAATGACTTATTGCTTTCTTTATGGATGCTATCCTTGATACCATACCATAACTCATCTTCAATCATTGGTGTTCAATGCTTCAAACTTCTTCTTAAGATATCTTGAAATTCAGATGATATAGATTCAAGATAATATCTTGGTTCTTGTGGACTTATTTTCATTTTGAACTTGCATATGAGTAATTGATGGTCCACACCTGTCTTAGTTTTGACTGCCAATATGAGCTCCTACCACAAGTCCTTCCACAGATACTATCAATCTGATTCCTATGCAGTTCATCAGATGAGGTCCATGTTAAAATAATCATTTGTATTAAAAAAAAAACTATTTTCAATGAGCAAATAATTGAAAATATAAATTCATTTATTCTATTTACAGCTACATTTCTGTCACCAATCCCATATTTTCCAACTACTATTCCTTTTTTGCTGTTTCCGACTTTTGCATCCCAGCAACTAATTATCATCAACATATCTTGATTGCATGGTTGGCCAATTTTGACTGCAAGATTTGGCAAACATTTTCAATTTCCTCCTCTTTAGCTCTAGATGTTGTTGTTGTTGTTGTTGTTGATTGCAATCGAGTTGAGTACGATTCATAGTGACCCTATGAACACAAGGCCTGAAGTCTTTCTATAACTATCGACATTTCTCAAAGTTCATCAAGTTTCCAGAGGCATGTTGTTATATAGTGGATGCCACTCCTGTTTCTAAACCTCTTAGAAGAATGCTCCTCCAAAATAGAATAACAACTGACTTTAAATACAAAGGCTCTCCCTGAGATCTTGTTGACTCTAAACAAGAGGCTGAAATTAAAACAAACCCCAAAACCCAAATATAGTGATTGTTGCCATGAGTCACCTGCGTTATATAGCAACCTTATGTACAGCAGCTCTGAAACCTTCCCTGCCCTGACACACCAACCTCCATTGCCACATATACTGTAAAAATCCATCTTGTCCAAGTTCTTCTTCTTCTGCATTGTCCCTCCACCCTTCCAAGCATGATGTCTTTCTCCAATGACCAGTCTTTCCTTGCTAGTGCCCAAAGTAAGTGAGGCAGATCTTCAAAATCATATCTTCCAAGGAGAGACTTGGTTTCAACCTCTCTGGGTTAGACCTATTTGTTTTCTTGGCAGTCCACAGTATGTTCAAGTTTCTTCAGTTTCAGGTTTTGTCATCTGCATATCATAGGTTGTTGATACATCTTCTTCCAATCTTGATGCCACACTCCTCATAAAGTCCTGCTTCCCAAATGAAGTGTTCTGCATTTAGACTGAAAAGGTATGGAGACAGGATGCATCCATGATGCACTCCTTCCCTGATTTTGAATCATACAGTGTTTTCTTGCTATGTTGTGAAGACTGCTTCTTGGTCCATGTATAGGTTTTGTATAAGTACAATCAAGTGTTCTGGAATTGCCATTTTCCTCGAGGTTGGCCACAATTTGTTGTGATCCACAGAGTCAAATGCCTTTGCACAGTCAATTAAACACAGATAGACATTCTTCTAGTACTCTCAGCTCTCTGCCAAGACCTATCAGACATTGACAATAATGTCTCTAGTGCCATGATCTCTTCTAAATCCAGCCTGTCTTTCTGGTTGTTCTCTGTTAATGTACTGGTCTAGTTATTTCTGGATAATTTTTAGCAGAATTTTACTAGTGTGTGATATTAGTGATATTATTGGATAATTTCCACACTCTGTTGGGTCACATTTTTTTTTTGGAATGGGTATAAATATGGATTGCTTGGCACAACCTGGTGATCACATCCAGGGCAGTATCTGTTTTCTAAAATACGTCAATTGGTATTCCACCAATTTCTGGGGTTTATTTCTTGCCAAGTCCTTCAGAGCAGCCTAAACTTTTCCCTTCATCATTATTGTCTATTGAGCATATGTTATTTCTTGAAATGCTTCTGTGTCAGCCAATTCTTTTTGGTACAAAGACTCTGTATAGTTCTTCCATCTTCTTTTAATGTTTCCTGAATCATTCAATATTCTACCCATAGAATCCTTAAGCATTGCAACTTGTGGCTTGAATTTATCCTTTTGTTCAGTCATCTTAATAAATGCTGAGTGAGTTCAACCCTTTTGATTTTCTGATTCCAGCTCCTTGCACCTACATTATAATATTTTGCCTTGTCTTCTCTAGCTGCTTTGAAATCTTCTATTCAGCTCCTTAACTTTTTGATTTCTTTGCTTTGGCTTCTTAGTGGTCTAGTGCAATATTCAGAGTCATTTCTGATGTCCATTTTGGTCTTTTTTTTCTTCTTCCTTCTTTATAATAGCTTTTTGAGTTCTCCATGAATGATAATCTTGTATATTCCCACAACTTATCTGGTCTTCATTCATTAGTGTTGAAGGCCTCAAACCTGTTCCTGAGATGGCTTTTGAATTCATGGGGGATAGACTCAAGGTCAAATTTTTATTTCTGGGGATATGATTTAATGTTCTATTGTTTTAATTTGAGCTTGCATATGAACAGTTGATGGTCTGTTCCAAACTGCTCCTGACCTAGTTTCACTGTTAAAATTGAACTTCTTCAATGATTTCTTCCACAGATGTAATTGATCTGGTTCCTGTGCGTAGCGTGAGGTGAAATCCATGTGTATAGCCTGTGCTTATGTTTCTCATAAATGGTATTTGCTATGAATAAGTCATTGATTGTACCCAGTTCTATCATTTTATCCTCAGCATCATTTCTGTCATAAGTCCATTTTTTCTGTGTACTGATATTTCTTCCTGGTTCCCAACTTTTGCATTCCAGTCACCCATTATTTGTAATGCACCTTGGCTACATGTTTGATATATTTCTGACTGTAACAGTTAATAGAAACAATCTATTTCCTCCTCTTTTGGCTCCGGTTGTAGGTGCATAACTTTGGATGATATTGGTATTAACATATCTCCTGTGTATACATATTGATATTACCCTGTCACTCACAATATTGTATGTTAAGATGGATCTAAAAATGGCCTTTTAAACTATGAAAGTGACCTCATTTTTTCTCACCTTTTCATCTCCAGCATAACAGATTATATGATCATGGGATTAAAAATGTCCCATGACAAACCATTTCATTTTGCTAATACTCAATATATCAATATTTATGTATTCCATTTTTTTTCTTTATAATATTCAGGTGTTGTTGTTGTTGTTGTTGTTATATCCAGATGTAGAAGTGTATATTTGAGTAACAGATATATTAATGGATCTTCACTGTATGTATAGATAATATCCTATCACTCACAACATTATATTTCAGATTAGAACTTGAAATTGACTTTTAGAGTATGAATGGTTTTTTGTTTGTTTGTTTTTTATTCCCAGCATGGTGTACCGTATAATTATCTGATTCAAAGTGGCCAAAGCTAGTTCATTGCATCTCAGTAATGTCTAGTATGTCAACTTTCATGTATTCCATTTAATTTTTCACTATTTCTTGTTTGCCAATGTTACATACATCCCATGTACTAATTATTAAATGATGTTTGTCATTATATTTTCTCATTTCAACTGACTTCCAATACGGACTCTATCCATGTTTCTCTACTGTTCACAGGGTTTTGAGAAGCTTGTTATTTAAGAAGTGGATGATCAATCCTGTTTCCTAGTTTTCCTTAATCTGAGAACTCTATTAAAGCCTGTCCTCCATGAGTAACTCTTGCGACATTTGATACACCAGTGGTGTAGCTTTCAGTATCACAGCAACCAATAAATTATTTCAGTATAACAAGTATCAGACAAGTGATGCACCAGTTAGAACAATGTTCTCACCAAACACACACACACACACACACACACACACACACACACACACACACACACTTTAAAATTTGTAACTCTAATAGCAAATCACTCTTCACACCTGAGGACTGTAGAATCCAAGGTCCCAAACAACTTTTTTAAGGCCTGCCCACTGGGCACTAATTGGTTTAAACAAGAGGCTTCCACCCCACACTTGATTGTTAGTTAAATAAGTAAATACCAACCAGCTCACACCTGATTGTTAATTAAATAAAAAAAAACATACTTTCCAGAACCCAACTGCTTCAAACTATAGGTTCTCAAGCAGGCCTCAACACACTTTTAATCACAAAAGCGGTGGCTACTCAGTCCTTAATGGTGTAAACAAAAGGTTTCCACCCACATCTGACTGTTAATTAAAGCAAAACAGCCAAACACCTCATATCTTAATGTTAATGAAATAAAAAAGACCAAACAGCTCACATCTGATTGTTAATGAAATATATATAAAAAATACAGCTTACATCAGATTGTTAATTAAATTTATAAAAGCCAAATAGCTCATACCTGATTTTTAATTAAATCAAAATGACCTACCTTCCAGAATCCAACTGCTTCAAACAAGAGGCTCTCAAGCAGGCCTCAACTAACTTTTAATCAGAATAGCCCACCAACCCACTGCATCCTAAATGTTTTAAACAAGAGGCTTCCAGTCCACACTTGATTGTTAATTAAATAAAAACAACCTTTTATCCAGAATCCAAATCCAATTATTTCAAACAAGAGGCTCTCAGCTGCCTCTAAAAATTTTTAATCACAAAAGCTTGCTCTTTGATCATGAGGATAGCATAAGATAAAGCAAAGTTTAGATCTGTTGTTCACAATTTCTCTATGAGTTAAATTAATTAGATGGCACCTGGTAACAATAACATGCTTTGGGACTAAGTTAAGAAAACTTCTTTGCTATAACAAAACATCTTAATGGAATGAATTTCTGGCCTTATAGATTTAGGACCATAGGCTCAGAGGATATCAAAATCAATCTGCATAGCGTAGTGTACAAGGTGATGTTCTAGATAACACTTGGTGAGTAATTGGAGTTTTAAAAGCTTATGAAGTGTTATTTTTGATGCAGCTAATCATCTCTTGCCATTGGAAGCAAGGAAGTGTGAATTGGCCTTGTCAATTCCAGCCTCTGTGACTATTACCAGAACTAACTTTTATTCGAATATTATCATTGAGCACTCTGAAAAAGAATGCAATTTGAAGTCCTGGATAATGTAGGAGAAAAGTGTGAACTTAGCCTCAAAATAACAATAAAATAATGACTAGACTTCCTCGTCTGAGAAAAAGAATTAAAACCCCCAAGACTACAGTTCTTAGACATTCTTTAATTCTAGAACCAAACTCATTTCATGTTTCAATTTTCTTTCAAACAATAGAGAGAAGGGAGCTCTGGTGGCCTAGTGGCAAGAAGCTGTGCTACCATCCCAAAGGCACACAGTTCAAATCTACCAGATTCTTCACTGGAGAAGGAGGGGCAATCTTCTCTTACACCAGTTGGATATGATTAGATGGTACACAGCAAGAAAAAACAAAACAAAACAAGAAAACAAACAAAATACAATAGAGAGGCCTACACCATGTATAATAGCAGCAGGAAAATTTGCATTTATTACAACATTTCAACATATGAAAAAAATATTGTATGCCCAGGGATAATATCCAAAAGGTAAGAAATGTTAGCTAGATAGGTAGGTGGGTAGGTAGGTAGGTAGGTAGGTAGACAGATAGATAGAAAGATAGATAGATAGATAGATAGATAGAGATAAAAATAATTAGATACCATATTTACTTATGAAAATACAAAAATTACAAATGATGTACTAAAAACTCATTGTCATCAAGTCAGAACAAACTTATAATTGACCCTTCAGCAGGCTGCAGATGTTTTATATGGCTTATGTGCAACTTATACCTAAATCAGGTGGCTACTATGCAAACAGAGAAAGGAAACACTGAATGTTTTAAAATCAGGAAAGATGTTCAGTAGGGTTGTACCTTTCTCTATTGCTATGTAATTCGTATGCTGAGATCATTCCAGAAGCTGAACTCTATGAAGAAGAATGTGGCATCAGGATTGGAGGAAGATTCATAAATAGCATTTGTTATGCAAATGGCACAGTCTTGCTTGCTAAAAGTGAGGAGGACTTGAAGCATTTGGTGTAGAATATAGAACACTGTAGCTTTCAATATGGAATGCATCTAAAGTTCAAGAAAGATATATTGTACTGGGAAAGTCTGAAATCAAGGACTTCTGCAAACAAATTATTAAGGAGCAATGATGTCAGTTTCTAGACATAGATGTGCCTGATTTAGGCTATGGTCTTTTTAATCAATTACTATACATATAAGAACTGGACAGTAACTAAGGTTGACAGGAGAATTGATGTCTTTGAATTGTGGTTTTGGAGAACAGTGCTCAATATTCCAAGGACTGCCAACAGAACAAACAGAAATGTCTTAGAAAAGGTGAAGCAAGTGTTCCTTGGAGACAGAGATGAGGACTCTTAATTTCACATACTTTGGGCATGTGAGGTTATTCCTTGGTGAAGGGCATCATACTTGGGAAGGTGGAGGCACTGCAAAGGAGAGAAAAACTCTAAGCTGGAGAGTTGACAATGGGCTCAAGTGTGTCAGAGAGAGTGAGGATGGCACAGGATACAATAGGGTTCGGATTTGTGATTCTTAGGGTCACTTTGAGTCATACCTGCCTTGATGGCACCTAACAACAATAACAACAAGATTGTTGCATGAGAGGAGATTGCATATCTTTCCCCCATAGAGTCTCTGTGCATTTGACGCACTAGAGAAGTTGTCACCTTTAAAGTTAGCAGCACACTGCCCACCAACTTCGCCAGACCAGAGGAGCTCTCTAAACGGTGACAGTTGCTGTGTGTACCATTAAGTCAGAAGCTATCCATAGCTAACCCTTCGGTGGGTTTTAAAGGCAGTAAGTAGCATGGGAAGGGGATTACCCATCATCTCCCAGAGAACAGCTGTTGAATTTGAGCCTCATACCCATGGATTGGCAGCACAACTCCTTACCATTAAACCACAAGTGATTACTAATAGTAATTGTCAGACATATTTTGTTAACTAAAACGCTCATTACCTGACAATGTTCAGATATTGAGAGGTTAGGATATAACAGAAAATTCCTAGTGTGAAGTGGACAGGACTTTAGAAAAGAGAAAGAAACACGACTTTGATGCTGAGACAGGACATTCAAGTGTGTGTATATGGTACACGGGTATCAGTGGCTATGGAAGAAATTCTCTGTTAACTGAGCTTCTTCTCAACATACATCTCTTTCCCTAAATTCTTCAACTTCTCTCTCAGAACTGGTACTGCTTTGATGTGCACAGAGAAAATAATTTCACTTCCTCACCACATCTATATTCTTATGATAAGGTGTTTTTGCCAGCACCTGTGGAATGAATGGCTATTGTTATTGGGACCTATGGCTTAATACAATTATGGATTTCAGCCCACTCTTTACAGTTTCCCAGGGAAGTTAAATACAGTTTAAGAATATTAAGTGACTTTGAAAAAATAAGATGAATTGGTGAAAAAAGAATCAGAGGGTTTTTTTAAAAAAAAATATGCACTCCTAAAAATATTTCTGAAAGTGCAACCTTCATTGATTTTTAAGTAGCTTTATTTCTCTTCAGAAATGCTCAGAAAAAGTCAATTGGTTTTCTCTGTTTTCTTTTTCTTTGCAAAATAATGCTGATTTGAAAAAGTCATCACAACTGCCTTAAGTTCTGTGAAATAATGATGTGGTATGGCTCCTAGCTAATGGTCCCAGAATATTTGTAAATCAGAAGATTTATTCTAGAAGTTGTTACATAAATATCAGCAGGGTAGATTTCTTTCATTTATTTTGCATAATTACATTCAAAATGAATAGTTCCAGCGTTTTAAAGCCAATGCAACTGCCTGCAGGAGAATATCTCTTTATATTCATTGAAACATCAGCATATTGTAAAGACATGTCGTGGTAGGTCAAAATTATTTTGGATCCCTACTTACCATCGCAAATGAGAATTAGGGAAAACACAGCCGTATATGGATAGAAAATCAAAATGGTACTTGAATGATGAAGAGTGCCTGCTAAGTGTTTGAAGTTTCCGCCTCTACCTGCTTTCTTCGCCAATTATAAAGAAAAGTTAAAATTTCCATCCTTTGGAAGAGATTTGCAAATGACATTTAAAGGTGACAAAGTTTGGGCAACTGACAATCACTTATATTTAATAGCTCTTGTTTCCCTTTCTGTTTTTCACTCAACTCCACCTCATCACCTTACACATTAGTAGACCTCCAGAACTCTGGCAGCCTAAAAATCTTCCTAATAGTTAATTTATAGGAACATAAATACTCCCAATCTATATGCACAAAAGTCATTTTTAGGTGATCAACTACCCTCCTCTCTCCTAAGTGAGGTTTTTCTTGAATTTTTTTGAATACTGAAACAAGTTTTTTAGTCCCTTTCTTAACATTTATAAATTTTGTTCTATGATCCATGACTCTACTTAGTTTCTTTCAATTTTTCCCTTGATACTTTTCAAAGGGACCACAGAATCAAAGTTGAGCTGATTTGGACAGAAAGCGTAACATTTATCCAAAAGCTGAATATATTTTGCCTTGAATAAATGGCAAGTTCCATTTTTTCCTACAAAATGTGAGGATGATAATTTTGTCTTGCTGGTGCAATCTTTCCCTACTAACATGCTCATGACAGAGATCACCACATGTTTCTAAAATGGCTACTATCACTTTATAAGAATGTTTAAAACAAAACAAACAAATAACAAACAAAAACAAAAATCAAACTAGCTGTTATAAAAACAATTCTGACACAAGTAAACTCTGTAATTTCAAAGTTATTATTCTTGTTCTTAGTTGCTATTAAGTTTAGTATGACCCACGGTGACTCTATGAATAAGATTTTAAAACTTTATCCGTTAGAATCCAACAAATTCTATCTGCTTAAACCCTTTATTACTGTCATTGTATCAATCCAACTCATTAAGGGTCGTGCTCTCCTTTTTAATCTCTCCTCCTTTCCAAGCTTTTATGTCTTTTTCCAAAGACTGGCACCTCCTGAAAATATGCTCAAAATACGTGAGGTGAAGTTTCACCGTCTTTACCTCCAAGGAGTACCTGTTGCATTTCCTTCTTTTGGCATTCCATGGTATATTGGATACTCCTCATGAACACATTTCAAAAGCATCAATTCTTCCTAATTCATTGTTCAACATACATATCTATGTGAAGCAATTGAAAATACCATGGCTTGAGCCAGATATGGTGGTGTTATTGTTGCTATGTGCTATAAAGTCTCTTGCAACTCATAGTGACCCTATCTACAACAGCTTTGAACCCTGTTCTACCTTGAGCCAACCTCATCATCCCCACTTCCCCAGTCCTTGAGTCAATCCATCTCATCCAGGGTCTTTCTCTCCTGTGCTGTCCCTCCACCCTTCCAAGCATGAAATCCCTCTCCAAGAACTGGTCCCTCCTTGCAAAATGTGCAAGTATGTCAGATGGAGCTTCAGAATTCTTGCCTCCAAAGAGCAGCCTGGTTTCACCCTCTCCAGGATGGACTTTTTTGGTGTATTCAATACTCTTCTCCAGTACCATAACTCAAAGGAATCTATTATTCTATCACACTTAGTCTTTGTCTAGATCTCTTATGCATAGAAAGCAATTGTGAAGACCTGGATCAGGCACATCTTAGTTTCTAGACTGACATCATCACTTCTCAGAGCCCTGGAAAGGTCTCTAACAGCAAATTTTCCCAGTGTAATTCATCCTTTGATTTCCTGTCTGCTGGTACCAAGAGTGTTGATTGTAGAGCCCAGCAAACTGAAGCTGTTAACAATTTCAATCTCTTCTCTATCTATCATGATGCTGTCAATTGGCCCAGTGGTGAGAATCTTTGTTTTCTTGATGTTGCACTTCAATCCATATTTAAGGCTGAAGGACATAAACTTCTGCAGCAAGTTCCTTAGGTCCTCCTCAGTTTCAGCAAGCAGGGTTGTGTCATGTGCATAATGCAGATTGTTGATGAGCCTTCCTCCAGTCCTGATACCACACTTCTCCTCATAGAGCCCATCCTGCCAGATAATCCATTCTGCATATAGATTGAAAATGTATGGAGATAGGATGCATCCCTGGAGTATATTTTTCCTGATTTTGAACCATGCATCCTTGTTCTGTTCTGATTACTGCCTCCTGGTCCAAGTATAGATTTCATATAAGTACAATCAAGTGTCTGGGATACTGATTCTTCTCAAAGTCAGCCACAGTTTGTTATGATCCACATAGTCAAATGCCTTTGCATCATCAATGAAACATAGATATACAGTCCTCTTGTACTCTCTGCTTTTAGCTAAGATTCATCTAACGTTGTCTATAATATTCCTAGTGACACAGCCTCTTCTAAACCTAGCCCGCACATCTGGCAGTTTTCTGTTGATGTTCTATTCCAATTGATTCTAGATAATTTTCAGCAAGACCTTGGTGGCATGTGATATTAATGATAATGTTTCATAATTTCCACACTGTCAGACCATGTGTACATTAATCTTTAAGCTGGTATCACAGCTATATAGCAGTTTAATGAAGCCTTTGACACATTTTCCTAATTCAATATGTCTCCTGATTTCTTTAGGGTTTAATAGTGAATCCAAGTAAAAGGAAATCATTGGAAACTTTAATTTTTTCCTAAGTCTACCATAATGAGTTGGGAACAGAAGTGGCATCCACTTCCTAACTAACATGCCTCTGGAAATTCTATGAACTTTGATAAATGATGGTAGTCATAGAAAGGTTTTTGTTCATAGGGTCACTATGAGTCGTGCTTGACTTGACAGTAATCAACAGCAACACAACAAACATAATGAAACTTGTCCAGTTTCAGAGAAGAGCAGTGTTTGTAAGGATTCCAATTGATATAAGAAGAATTGATGATGCCTTTGAATTATGTTGATGAAGAGTATTGAATATATCATATAATCTTTGGAAAGGAAACTCTGGTGGCCAACTGATAAGAAGCTCTTCTTTAACCCTAAAGACATACTCTTCAAATCCACCAACTTCTCCATGGGATAAGGGTGGACAGTCTCTTTCCACATGATTTACTGAAAACCCACGTGAGGATCAGCTATGGGTCAGTTACAAATCAATGGGACACGTCAACCTTTTTCTGAGAAGCAGATTATCCAACCTTTCTTCAAAGTTACCTCTAGATTCAAACTACCAGTTTGGGTTAATATCTAATTGCATAATGAAAGGGTTCTTTCATTCAAGTATAAAAAGTTAGATAGCATTAACTTAGAAAATTTTTAGAACAAGTCCCTTCACTCACTTAGCCATTAATTTGTCCTTAAGTTTTGGTAATGTTTTTCTTCTTCGGGAATTTTCATGTTTGACTAACCAAAAAGCTTCATTTCTATCACTTCAGATCCACAAACTGCCCCGTGGGTGAACGAAAGACAGTCTCATCCTTTTAAGATTTATATCCTTGGGAACCTTAGAGAGGGTCTCTGTAAGTCAGAATTGACTCTATGGTATGAGTTTGGCTTTTTAATTTACCAAAATATAACATTACAATGTACTATGACAACATTCTTCTAGGGGGCAAAACCTACAAAAAGCAAGCAGTACTGCATGTTTTGGGAAAATCCGAATAATTTCCCTAGTGCTTAATTCTAAACATACATCTCAGAAAGCTGAAAATAAGACTTTTAATAAAACTTCACCAGTAAGCAAAAACAAATGCTGTTTTTCTATGGTTGCCATAACAAAGGCTCCCATGGTCTCACAGTTCAATCGCGTCTCTGCATTGATTTCTTCCTACCTTGTAGATTGCTCTCTGAAATGTTTCTGTGGATGTACACATGCAATATGTTATTGAAATAAAACACTGAAAATGGCCTGGGGAAAGAAAGATACAGTGAGGATTCTTTATTCCTGGATGTAAATGTTTGGATTCATATTACATATCAAAATTAACTCACCAAAGCTCTATTTAATCAAATATATTCATGTTGATAAATTTCTCTAAATTCTAGCGTAATATTTCAAAATATGTTAGAATTCTTTTTACAAGCACATGCAAGTGAGAGGAATTCCCCCCCCTAAATAATTTGTTTATACAGGAAATGTCTGTGTGCTAGATAACTGAGTTGACTCAGTCTGATTGAAATAGACATGAGCAACTCCATTTCAAGTAAATGCTGTTGTTATGTATCATCAAGTTGGAATCAACTCATAGTTGACCTTCCAGTGTATTTTCAGAGGCAATAAATTAGACATGAGAGATTGCCCATCTTTCTCCTATGGAATAGCTGGTAGACTAAAACCATATACCTATGGATTGGAAGAGCCTAGAGAAGGAGACAACCACAGGTGCATTCCTGAGGAGTCTGTCACTGGGCATTAGATGAGGTCTGCGAGGACAGGTCTACGCCGTGATATTCCTATGGCTGTTCCCTATGTCTATGGTTTGCCGGTAGAGGTACAACATCCACCTGTGAGTATGTTATATGGAAATAATGATTTACATGTTGTTACTTATTTTATAGTTTAGGAACATATATATTTATATATATTTATATATATTTTATTGTTTGTTCTTATCAGTACAGTGCTGCTGTACATCTGTTGCTCTGATAGTGAAAGTGTTGCCACTGGTGTTTGAAATGTCAGCAGGATCATCCACGGTGGACAAGTTACAGCATAGCCCCAGATTAAGGTTCACTAGGAGGCAGGATTGGCCATCCACTTTTGAAATAACAGGCCTTCAAAAAAACTACGAAGAGTTGTGGAACACAGGATGTTTGTATCAACAGTAGAGCCCAGAAGAGAAGTCACTAAAATAAATGAGGAGAATCAGCTGTAAACAAACATTACAATTGGAACATTGAATGTATGAGGAATGAATGTAGGAAAGCAGGCCTTTTTTTAAAAAAAAAAGAAAAAGAAAGGAACACGTAATATTTTATACATTCTCATGAGGTGAGATGAACTGGCCTTGGTCACTCTGAATTTAATAATCATGTGATACACTTTGTCATGAATGGTGTTGCTTTCATGGTTAAAAAGATAATGAAATATCCAGTTTAAGTACAACACTCTGAGAAGTACTAACCATATCTGTACAAGGATGGTCTGCTAATACAACTTGTCATGCAAGTGTACACATCAACAGCCAAAGTCAAAGAGTAGAAAGTTGTCGAAGTCTACCAACTTTTGCTGTCTGAAATTGTCCAAACATATAGTCAATATGCATTAATAATAATTGGTGCCAGGAATTCAAAAGTTGGAAACAATGTAGAGGTAATGATAGTTGATATTTTGGACTTGGTGACAGAAATGAGGCTAGAGATTGAACGATTTAACTTTGCACTTTTAATTACTTATTTATCACAAATACTTTTTTTATAAAAACACAGTGACTATAACATGGATCATCTCTTGGACTTCACAGGAATCATATTGATTATATCTGTGAAAAGAATCACTTGAGAAGCAGCTCATAATCTTCAGTCAGGACCAGCTCAGGTGCTGACCGTGGAACAGACCACCAACTACTCTTGTGTAAATGGAAATTTAAGTTGAATAAAATTAAAATAATTCTAAAAGAGCCAAAATAAGAACTTGAATGTAACCTATGTAAATTTAAAAGTCCTTAATGGATCAAGTTTGAGGTATGATTGAAGACACCACTAATGTCAAAGATCAGATAAATAATATAATGTCATTAAGTATATCACTCACTAAGATATAGAGGAGAAAGAAAAGACCAAAATGGATATCAGAAGAGACTGAATCACACAGTAGAGTTGAGAAGTCAAAACAAGGGGAAGTAATGTTGAAGTAAAAAAGATGAACAGAAAATTTCAAAAGGCAGATTGAGAAGACAAAGTATTATAATGGAATGTGCAAAGAGCTGGAGTTGTAGAATAAAAATAGAAGAACTTGCTCAGTGTTTATCAAGCAGAAAGACCTGGAAAATAAACTCAAGCCTCAAATTGCAATCCTGAGAGAATCTATGGGCAAAATCTTCAATGATCCAGGAAACATCAAAAGATGATAGAAGGAATACACAATGTCACCACTGGACCAAATATAACTGGGAAGCACTAAAATATTGAGGAAGCACTACATGATAAAGAATCAGTAGTGATGAAGGAAGAAGTTCAAGCTGAATTCAAGACATTGGCAAAAAATAAATCCCCTGGAATTGATGAGATACCAATTGACATGTTCCAAGTAACAGATGCAGACCTAGATGGGCTTGCAAATCTGTGCCAGGAAATTTAGAGGACTGTTAACTGGACAACTGACTGGAAGAGATCCATATTTGTTCTAATTCCCAAGAAAGGAGATCCAACAGAGTATGGAAATTATTTAACAATATAGTTAATATTAGGTGTTAGTGAAATATTGCTGAAGATAATTAAAAAAATTACTAGAACAGTACATTGATAGAGAATTTCCAGTTCAAGCTGGGTTTTGAAGAAGCTGTAACATCATTGACATTGTTGCTGACGTCGCCTGGATTTGGCTAAAATCAAAGAATATCAGATGAGAGTCTATTTGTGTTTCATTGACTTTGCAGATACACTTGACAGTGTGAATCACAACAGGCTATAGCTAACATTGAGAAGAACAGGAATCCCAGAACACTTAATTGTGTTCATATAAAGCCTAGATGCAAACCAAGAAACTATCAGCCATATTAAACAAGGGAACACTGCATGGTTTAAAATAAAGAAAGGAGTGTGTCAGGGTTGTATCATTTCTCTATACCCATTCAATCTGTATGTTGGACTAATCATTAGAGAAGCTGGACTTTTGGCATTGGGATCAGAGGGAGATTCATCAACAACCTGTGTTATGTAGATTACATAATCTTGCTTGCAGAAGGTGAGGAAAAAGTAAGTTCATACTGCAGAAGATCAAGGGCTACCGCCCTCAGTATGTATTACATCTCAATATCAAGAAGACAAAAATCCTCACCACTGGGACAACATCATGATGAATGGAGGAAAGATCGAATTAGTCAGATTAGAATTAAGATTTCTTTTTACTTGGAACCACAATCACCACCCTGGCTAGTCAGATCAGGACATATAGTCCAGTAGAAAAGTCAGGGACCTCTCCAAAATTCTGACGATCAATGATACCAGTTTAAAAACCAAGATGCACATGATTCAAGCCAAAGTCATAAATCAACTGCTGTGCATCTGGAAGCTGGATAGTGAATAAGGATAACTGAAAACAAAACAAAACAAAACAACAGTTGATGTCTTTCATTTGTTGTTTTGGATAAAAGTATTGAATATTCCACGGACTGCCAAAAGAACTAACAGATATGTCTAAGAGAAAGTGCAGCCAGAGTGCTCCTTAGAGGTAAGGATGGTGAAGTTTTGTTACACATATTTTAACATGTAACATGTTTAGAAAAGTAAAGAGTCGGTGAAAGAGAGGGCATCTCTCAACAAGCTAGGTTTACATAGTGACTCTGCCAATAGGCTCAAGTATGTTAGAGATGATGAGTATGACACAGGATTGGATAGGGTTCAGATCTTTGTCAGTCACTGTAAATCATAATTTGATGGCACCTAACAACAACCTACTGAAATTCCTTACTGGGTAAATAGCAAAATAAACAACATACATTACAGATAAATGCAAGTAATTTATTTTGCATTATGCTGAGTGAAATATCTCAGTCACAAAAGGACAAATACTGTATGATGCCACTGTTGTAGAATGAGGCTGACATCAGGGTAGGGGTAAGACTGAGAAAAACTGGATAAATTATGTATACTGCATTGAAGCTGATGAGGGAAAGAACAGTTTAAAAGTGATATATTTTATGGCATTATGATTATCGTAAGAGTTTGGAATGAGGGTTGCAGAGTGGAGTATACTCGGGGTGAGGGTAGAGGGATGCATGGGGATTTTATACCAATGAAGGAGTTTTTCTTTTGCTTTTAAAGAACAGCGAACTTGAGGTGGGGGTGGGGTAGGCAGGGAGAAAAGTGCAACAATGAATGAATGGAAATCCACAATCTCTGTAAATGTTCATTGAAATTAATAAAAAATTAAAAAAAGAATCTACTATCATTGTAAATGTCCCTATGATATTTTAAACATGTATATAAAATTGGGTTGCCAAATATTTTTGCATCAACAAATTAGTGGTACAATTTTAACTTCAATAATATAGGTGGTTTCACATTAACAGCATTTGTTAATGTTATCTTACTGCTTTTGTTTTCAGTTAAAGATTTTTTTGACTAGAATTTAAAATTCAGAAGAAAGAGAAACTACTAGCAACTATTCTGATAAAACAATGATTTTCCCCCCCCTTTTTCTTTTACTATTTTGTGATGAGATTTGCATAGACCAGCAGCAGTGTTTGGTTGAGGAATACCAGTTCTTTGGACACTTTAGACAATGTTTTAACACCTCATTCCACACAGTCTGTTGTTAAGTACTGTCAAGTTGGAACCAATTCATAGCTCATCCTCCAGTGGGTTCTCAGAGGCAGTAAATCACATGGAAGGAGAGAGATAGCCCATCTTTCTCCCATGGAGTAGCTGGTGGATTGGAACCACCTGTCTTGTGTTGTCAGCATGACTCCTTATCACAAGGCGACCAGTAGTATGAGGATATTTCAAAATGAAGTACATAGCATTTTAAAGTGAATGCTTTGTATAAGAATCAGGATTCTACCTTTTTTGTTTGCTTGTCTGTTTAAGTTTAACTTCAACATAGCCTCTTTTCTACCTGCCTATGGAGTTCTGTTGGGATGGTGGGTAAAGAGCTGTGCTGCAAACCCAAAGGTTACATTTTTTTTTTTCTGTCAGTTGGAATCCACCAGAGGCTCTGCGCTGGGGTGGGGGTGGGGGATGGGGGGATGGGCAGTTCTTTCCCATTAATGATTTACAGCCACAGAAACTTGATAGAGTCATTGAGTGCCACGATCAACTTGAGAGTGAGTGAAAGATGGAGTCCTGGAGTCCATGGTTTGCGTTCTTACGAACGTGTTAAGACTTGAAACCACGTTCAGCACATAATGTGTGAGGTTTGTGAAGAAGTTTTTATTATAGTTTTTTATACCAAATACTGTATAAGATAGTGTTTGTGAAGCATGACTCGGAAGGAATATATATGTAGACATTTTAGAGGAACACTTTTTGCTTTACTTACAGGATGTCTGTGTAGATCATGAATTAGTTAACCTTGCCACAGGTTCAGATCTATTATAACTGACAATATTTCAGTCTAAGAAGGAAAATAAATAAATCTAAATCAGAATTTACAGACACATTAATGTCTAAACATGAACTATTTTCTAACTATGCATAATCTTTGTCCCTTATAATTGAGTCACATGCTCTCTTCCTCAATTTTCAAAGGATCACCTCTCCCTCGACCTGTTGGATTTCTTCATTTCAATTTGTGGACATCCTCTGTTAGAACTGTATCTAGTCCTCAATAAACCTCTTGGCTTTAATTCTAATAGAATATTGGGATTTTTTCACTACAACACACTTTAACAAACTCTTTGAAAGCATTAGGTTTAAAGTATACAAAATAAGTTGCCTGAATTCTTTGTGTACTTTCTGATGCTTGAAATACTTCTATCATCTTCCAAACAAAAGATTTTTGTGATTATTTCATAGCTAGTTCCTCTTAAGTAGCACTTGGAAATGCTAAATACATACATATGGGTTCATGATGCATATTGAGCAGGAGGAAGAGCTGAGGAAGTTTAATATGTCCTCATTTAAGAGGATATGATCTGTTTACCCACATCTACCATTACTAGGCAAACTCATTGTTTAAATTGTAGGCTGTAGTTTATTTCATTCTGTGCCCTTAGGAAGCATTATTGCAACATTCCCAATAGATTGCACCAACCTTATTTTTCTCAGATTATTATCTGTATTGCTGCTTATGGTATTACCCTAAAAGAAAAGAGCAAATCTCCATGTCTCACCCATCTCCAATGATTATTCCCATGATTAGCAGTCAGAGTAATCAACGCAAATCAAGAAAAGGCCCCTAGGGGTGTTGTTCACATAATAGTTAAGCTAACTTAGTAATACTCATCAAAAGGCTTCTCAAGTAACCAGCCCAGAGGATCTATAACAAAATTATGGATTCTGGTCACCTTGTTTCTTTCTACATTGTAATTAGCAATGACTGGTTCTTGACATTTAAACTGAAAAGAAAGATTGTCTGTATTCTTCTTACACATCCAAAATAGAGAGTCAAGAAGAAACTGCTTTAATTCTGTTAAAACAGCTCAATCTGTTTCTATAAGTTTAAATTTTGGATCATGTCCACAACTTAATTGTATTGCCTTGTGAGTGTTTCTTGTAATGATTATAAATGTAGACAGTACTGCATGCATTCATGTACTTAGAGAGCCCAAATCTTTCAGAAATAAGACAATTGTTAATCATATTAATTTGTAACCTAAAATATGAAGTAATGTGGTAAGTACTACACAGCATTAGAACAAAAATCTATTTTGGAAAGTAAATATTCTCATTTGGTCTTTAAGACATCAGCACAACAGATTTGTACTTTTATTTTACAATGGAGTAATTGTATATAATTATGGATAGTCATAATGAATAGTCATTACTTAACTGACAATTAATAATTGACATTTTATAAAATATATAATTATATGTTTATTATTACTAATAGTAAATGAAAATTTACTGTTGGATTATGTACAACATTAAATTATAATATCACAAATAAATATTTTCATGCCGGTCCTGAGAGATTAAGATAGCAGGTAATATTATTAATTTTGTTTTAAATTTACTACAATGTAAGTTCTAGTACATCCCAAAATCATGGGAAAGCCAGTCTAGCAGATACTATCAGAGTAAAACTGTCTACTCTGTCCTCCAAAACTCTAATTCATAGTAATATCCAGTGAAAATATTTCTATAATTTTATAAAAAGCAATATATAATCAAGTATGTGAGTATGTGTCTCAGACCATTAATTGTAGAAGAAATAAGTTACACACAAGTAAAAGGCATCAAAAAGAATATGCAAAATAGATTACAGATATTTTACAGTATAAAATAGAATGTGAGAATGTGGAAGAAAGATAGAAATATTTATAGCTCCATATGTAAATATAAGTATGTTAGGCTTTGTGACAATAAACAAATGTTATATATTATCAAATTTAAATATAACTATTAAGACTATATCAATTTAGCTATAATCTTACCATGACAGGTAAAGTATTTCATAAACTTTAAAAATAACATTTTGGTCTAACTTTAATGTAATTGTTAGTATTTCATAAGCTTTTAAAAATAAGGTATTAGAGTGACTTTAATTATTTTCCTAATTATTTTTCAATAAATAAAGTTTATTTTGGAAAAAATAAGGTTTTGAAATTAAGTTCATTTCAACTTAGAGCCATCCTATGGTATGGGGTAGAATAATTCACTGGGGTTTCCTAATTTATAATTCTTTTTTTAGGACTTCAAGTCTTTAATAAAGATCTATAATTCTTATGAGTTTTGATTGCCACAACTTTTTCTCATAAAAAGGCTGTTGGAGTCAATAAAAAAATACACTTAGCAGTAGAGTACTTTAACTACCAAAGAACCAAAAAAAATTATTGTACTAGGTTGGGTTTCATATATATTATGTCTAATTATATATGT
>NW_006399783.1:3537340-3567394 GCF_000299155.1 Elephantulus edwardii | reverse complement strand
GAGCACTGAGAAGGTCTGGAAGATAATATATAGTATATGTATATATGCCTTGTGTATATATGTTCTTGTTGGTTTTGTTATGTGTTCTCAAGTTGCTTGCACCTTATGTACAATAATCCTAAACCCTGCTCTGTACTGTGTAAACTTTGTCTTTGACATACCTGCCCTCATTACCCCAGTCACTGAATCATTCCATCTCATTTTTAGTCATCCGTTCTTTCTCTGTCCCTCCATCCTTCCAAGCACGAAGTCCCTCTCCAAGGACTAGTACCTACTTGTAATATACTCAAAGTATATTAGATGAAGCTTCAGAAGTCTTGGCTCCAAGAAGCAGCCTGGTTCCCTCCCTTTAGGATGAACCTGTTTGTTCTCTTGGCAGACAATGGTATATTCAATACTCCTCTCTAACAGCACAACCCAAATACATCAATTATCTTTCTATCATCACTAGTCATTGTCTTTCTCTCTGACACATAGCAAGTAATTTTGAAGACTGTGCCCTGGATCAGGTGCACCTTATTCTCCAGACTGATGTCATTGCTCTTCAGTACTTTGGAGAGGTACCTGACAGCCAACTTTCCCAATACAATTTGTCTTTTGATTTCCTAGCTTCTGATACCAAGAGTGTTGGATTGTAGAATCAAGCAAACTAAAGCTATTACAATCTCAATCTCTTTACCATCTATCAATTGCCAATCAGCCCATAGGTTAGAATCTTTGTCTTCTTGATATGTGTACATATATGTGTATACATATACGAACATATATGTATGTCATGTATAAGAGCTGTGATGATGCCCTATCCTGTGCAATACTCACCATCTATGACATACAAAAATTGAAAACTAAATGAAGTATGGGATGACATCAAATATATAATCTGTGAAGAGAACAAAAGTTTCTTACAAAGGAGGAAGAGGGGAAAAAGGCAAAAATAGAGTGCAAAGACTATAAAAATTGCCACAAACAAAGGGGAGAAATGCAGAAGTGGAAGAGATGTATAGGTTTCACAGGGCAGCTCAAGAAGACAAAGTGAAGTATTTTAACATAAGATATAAAGAACTGGAACTTGAGAATGAAAGGGAAGAACTTGCTCAATATTCTCAAGTTGAAAGAATTGAAAAGAAAACTCAAGCTTTGAGCAATGCTATGGACAAAATCTTGAATGATACAGAAAGCATCAAAGAAGATGAAGGGAATACACAAAGTCACTACCAAAAAAGAGTTGGTTAACGCTAAAAGTTTCAAGAAGTACTACATGAATAAGAGCCAATGGTAATGAAGGCAAAAGTTCAAGCTGCACTGAAGGAATTGGAAAAAACAAGGCCCCAAGAACCAATGTAATATTGATTGGCATGCTTCAACTAACATGCAGCCCTGGATTGCTCATCAGTTTATGCTAGGATATTTGAAAGATAGCTACTTGGCCCACTGAGTGGAATAGGTACATGTTTGTTCCTATTCTTTAGAAAGGTCAGTGCCATAAAATTCTCTCAAGCTTGCCAATTACGGTGCGGCTTCCCAGTCCTTAAGCAAGCATGGGTAAATTTCTGTGATTCTAGTTCTGGTTTTGTGGGGTGGCATTTCCTGGTACATCATGTCATTTTCTGTTATTTACTTCAAGGAAAAGGTTAACAAAATTACGTGAACTGTTAAGTCCCAAATCAGTGGACCAAATGTCTAACTGTACCACTTCTGACTGATGTCTTTGCTGGGGCAGGCAAATCTTCTCGAAACTGCCAACAAGGCAAGAGATTGAGCCTTCTGTATACTAATTTTCCGAGAAGTCAGGTGATAAGATAGTGCAGCTTCTTAGGGAGAAGCCCTGAACCCTACCCTGTCCTGAGTCAGTCTCACTAATTCCAATACCCCAACCCCGATTGCTCTAGATACTGTATCAATCTCATCAGGGGTCTTCCTATCCTGTGTTGTCCTTCTACCTTTCCAAGTATGCTGTCCTTCTCCAAGGACCAGTCTCTCCTGGCTATGTGCCCAAAGTATGTGAGATGGAGCTTCAAAATCCTAGCCTCTAAGGAGGAGCTTGGTTTCACCCTCTCGAAGATAGATCGATTTGTTTTCTAGTCAGTCCATGGTATGTTCAAGACTCTTCTCCGTCACCACAACTCAAAGACATCATACTTTTTCTTTTATCCTTAGTCCATGTCCAGTTCTCTGATGTACAGCAAGTAATTGCAAAGACTATGGCCTTGATTAGACACACCTTAGTCTCTAGATTGACATTGTTTTTCAGTATTCTGGGAAGGTCTCTTACGCCAGATTTTCCCAATGCAACTTATCTTTTGATTTCCTGATTTCTGGTGCTGAGAGTGTTGATCATGGAGTTGAACAATCTGTAATTGTTAAGAAACTTAATCTCTTTTCCATCTATCATGGTGCTATCAATTGGTCCAGTAGTGAGAATCTTTGTATTCTTGATGTTGAGCTTTAATCCATATTGAAGACTACAGTCGTTGAAATTTTGCAGCAAGCACTGTAAGTTTGCTTTAGTTTCAGCAAACAAGGTTGTGTCATCTGCATAATGTAAGTTGGTGGTGAGTCTTCCTCCAATTCTGATGCCACATTCCTTCTCATAAAGCTCAGCCTCCTGAATAATTTGTTCTGCATATAGATTGAAAACGTGTGGAGACAGGATGCGTTCCCAACACACTCCTTTCCTGATTTTGAACCATGCAGTGTTTTCTTGTTCTGTTCTGAGGACTGGTTCCTGATCCAACAATAGGTTTCGCCGAAGCACAATCAAGTGTTCTAGGATTCACATTTCCCTCAAGTTTAGCCACAATTTGTTCTGATACACGCAGTCAAATGCTTTTGCTTTCTGTCAAGATCCATTTGACGTTAGCAATTTTTCCTCTAGTGCCACAGCCTCTTCTAAAGCCAGCTTGTATTTCTGGTGGTTCTCTGTCAATGTATTGTTCCAGTTGTTTCTGGATAATCTTTAGCAGGATTTTGCTAGTGTGTGATATTAGTGATGTTGTTTGATAATTTCCACATTCTGTCAGGTAGCCTTCTTTTTTTGGAATGGGAATAGATACGGATCTCTTCCAGTCAGTTAGCCAAATAGTTGTCCTCCAGATTACTTGGCACAGCTTGGTGAGCACTTCCAGAGCAGCATCTATCTCTTGAAATTTGTCACTTGTTATTCCATCAGTTCCTGGGGCTCCCCACCCCAAGTCCTTCAGACCAGCTTGCACTTCCTTCTTCATCACCTCTACCTCTTCTTGATAATTGTTATTTCTTGAAATTCTTCTGTGTCAGCCAATTCTTTGTGGTACAGTGACTCTATATACTCCTTCCATCTTCTTTCAATGCTTCCTGGACCTCTCAATATTCTGCCCATAACATCCTTAAGCATTGAAACCTGTGGCTTGAATTTGTTTGGTCCCTTCAGTTTAATAATGGGTCAGCAAGTTCTGCCCTTTTTTCTTCTACAATTCCAGGTCTTTTTCATTATAATACTGTGCCTCATCTTCCTGAGCTACCTTTTGAAATCATTTATTCAGTTCCTTAACTTCTTTATTTCTTCTCTTTGCTTTGGCTTCTCGCCATTCTAGCATAATATTCAGTCTTTTCTGCCTTCCAGTTTTGGTCTTTTCTTCCTCTTCCTTCTTTGTAATAAGCTTTTTTTTTTTTTTAATTTACAGATTCCATCACCTCCCCCCACACATCAAATTATACAACCCCATGATATTCTTGATATCTTCCTAGTCTTTGCTCATTAGTGTTCAAGGCCTCAAACCTGTTCCTGAGCTGGTTTTTAAATTCAGACGGGACAGATTCAAGGTCAAATTTTTATTCCTGTGGACATGATTTAACCTTCTTTAGCTTTAATTTGTATTTGCATATGTGTAGTTTTGGGTTTGTTCCACAATCAGCACCTGACCTAATATTCAGTGCGGATATTGAACTTCTCCAATGATTCTTTCCACAAATGTAACAGATCTGATTCTTGTACATACCATCAGATGAAATACATGTGTATAGCCTGTGTCGATGTGTCTTATAAAAGGTATTTGCTATGAATAAATCATTGTGCCAAATTCTATCATTTTATCTCAAGTCTCATTTCTGTCACCTTGTCCATATTTTCCACTATTGATCCTTCTTCCTGGTTCCTGACATTCATATTCTAGTCACCCATAATTATTAATGCAACTTGCTTATATGTTCGATAGATTTCTGATTCCAACAATTGATAGAAATCATGTATTTCCTCCTCTTTGGCTTAGGTTTTTGGTGCATAAATTTGAAAGATAGTAATATTAACTGGTCTTCCTTGTATACGTATGGATGTTATCTTGTCACTCATAATATTGTATTTCAAGATGGATCTAGAAATGGTCTTTTACCTATGAAAGTGACCCAGATTTTTTCTCACTTATTCAACTCCAGCGTAGCTGTATAGTGTCCGCAAAATCACCACGAATCATAGGCTAGCCAAGTAGACACATAGCATTAACCATTACAAAGGTTTCTTGCTAAACTTTTTCCCTGCAGAAAGAATTGAGGTCACATTTCACACCACCTTCTCTTTAGCAGATCTCTAATGATTTCAGCATTACCTTGGGAATTAGTTTGTAACTGTGGAGCAATGTCATTGTCCCAATTTTAACTTAGGACCTTTTCTTTTAGAAGAAAATAAATTCCTCAGGGTTTAGACTATTTTGAGGATTAGGGTTAACCCTCCAGTTTGTAAAAAAGAAAACAGGAGCTAGAAAATATAATTGATAGCTCAAGATAAAAGAAGAAAATGAAGGAAAATATAAATCTAATATGCTGTATTAAAGAAGATACATCATCATAGTAATTTATCTTTTACAATCTAATTATAATTTCCAATTGGTTTTCCATCAATATCAATATAGCCCTTTCCTTGAAACTGAAAAAAATTTTGTAAGTGGAACCAGAGTAATAATAGACCATTTTGAGAAAGGAGAATTGAGTAATTACTTTACCTAATCTCAATTGCTCTAGTTATGAGAGTATTTTGGGGTTTTTATATGACCTCCAAGAGATCTCTAGATTAAAAAGATGTAACTTTTCTTTTTAATCAATTATTTTGTCATCTGTGCTCTTCTACAATGTGGTGCTTTTTATTATATAAAAATTACACTTGTCTATTATATTTAGCTAATTCAAACTGTTAACACTGCCCAGGGAGTGATTTATGGAATTATTCTGTTCAGCTTTTTGAGGAAACACCAGACTGCTGTTCAGAGTGTTTGTATCATTTCATACTACCACCAAAATAATGTATGAGAGTTCCAATATCTTCACATCCTCACCAACATTTATTGCTTGCTATCCTACTAAACTTTGCTACTTCTACAGGAATGAGACAGTATCTCATTGAGATTTTGTTCTGCATCTCTCTTATTGCCAGTGATTTTGAGCATTTCTTCATATGTTCATTGGCTATTGCAATTTCCACAGTTTCTAAAACATGCAGTTTTAGGTGGTGTGCTTTGTTTGTTTGTTTGTTCTCTCCACTGTCTTTGTAGTGTCTCTTTGCTCTCCTCATACATGATATCCTTGATTTCATCCCACAGCTCCTGTGGTCTTAAATCATTGGTGAGCAATACCTCAAACATGTTGTTCAGTTGATTTTTTAATTCAAGCATCCTAGACTTAAGGCTATATTTTGATTTTTAAGGATTTGTTTTAATTTTTTTCAGTATCAATTTGTACTTACACACAAATAATTGTTGATCTTTTCCACACTCAGACCCTGGCCTGTTACTAACTGCTGATATTAAGCTTCTTTAATGATTTTCCCTCCCATAGATATAGTCAATCTGATTCCTGTGCCATCTATCAGTTGAAGCCCTTGTATAAAGTAGCCTTTTGTGTTTCTTAAAAAGTGTATTTGCTATGAATAAATCATTGAATATACAAAATTCAATCATTAGCTCTCCAATGTCATTTCTGCCACTAAGTCTATACTTTCCAATTGCCATTACTTCCTCATTATTTCCAAATTGTGCATTCCAATTACCAGATGGCTGATGCATCTTGATTGCATATTTGATCTATATTGTATTGCAAGATTTGGTAGAAATTCTCAAATTTCTCCCCTTAGGCTTTAGTTGCTTCTGCCCATATTAAAATAATAGTCATATTATTCGGCCTTCTTTGTATTCATATAGATATTATCCCATTACCCACAACATTTTATTTTAGAATAGACCTTGAGATTTTCTTTTAATTAGGAACCCAATACTATTCTTCTTCAATTTTTCATTCCTGGAATAGTAGATTGTGTCTGATTCCAAACAGCCCACGCCAGTCCATTTAATTTCACTAGTGTCAGTCTAGTATGTCAATCTAGTATGTTACTAGTATGTCAATCTTCAAGCATTTCATTTTATTTTTTTACAATGTACAGTATTCCTACATTCATGCTTTATACAATTCATATTCCAATTTTAATGCTTGTTTGTAGGAGTTTCTTTTCATATATGAATGACTTCTTTTCTGAGATCTACCTCGAATACAATAGCTACCTGTGCTTCTTTCTATATTGTTCGTAGGGCTTTTGAAAGTCTGTAATTACTAAGGTGAATTACCAGTTCCATTTCCTAGCCTTAATCTAGCAACTCCAGAGCAATCTTCTCACAAGGGACAACATTTCTGGTGTTTAACACACCAGCGGCAAAGCTGTCAGTATTGTCACAACCCACAAATGGACTAACAAATGCAGTACTATTAAGAGCAAACAATAATCAAGCAAGAACATACACATCCAACTATAAAATTAAAAAAAGGAATTGTTGTTGTCATGTGCTGTAGAGTTGATTATGACTCATAGTGACCCAATGCATAATAGCTCTGAAACCTGCTTTATGATAAGCCAATCTTACTGTCTCTGACACACCAACTCCCATTACCCTAGTTATTGTGTCAGTCTATTACATCCAGGATCGTTTTCTCCTCCACTGTCCCTCTACCCTTCCAAGTATGGTGTCCTTCTCTGAGGACTTGTCCCTCCTGGCAACATGTCCACAGTATGCGAGATGAATCTTCAAAATCCTTGTGTCAAAGGAGCAATTTGGTTTCACTTTTTGAAGGACAGACATGTTTGTTCTCTTGGCAGTCATTGATATGTCAATACTCCAGCACCACAACTTAAAGGCATTAATTCTTCTATCATCCTTAGTCATTACCTGACTCTCTGATGCATAGTGAGCAATTGCAAAGACAATGGCTGGATCAAGTATAACTTGGTATCTACGCTGACATCTTTCAACTTCAGCATACTAGAGAGATCCCTGACAGCAGATTTTTCTAATGCAATTCATCTTTCGATTTCATGACTTTTGGTGCCATAAGTGTTGATTGTGGAACAGACCAAGCTGAAATTGTTAACAGCTTCAATCTCTTTTCCATCTGTCATGGTACTGCCAATTGGTTCACTGGTGAGAATCTTTGTTTCTTTGATGTTGAGTTTCAATCATATTGAAGACTACAGTCCTTGACCTTTTTGCAACAAAAGCTTCAGGCCCTCCTCAGTTTCAGCAAGCAAGGTTATTTCATCTATATAACACAAGTGATTGATAAGTCTTCCTCCAATCCTAAGCAACATTTCTCCTCATAAAGCCTGCATCTTAATGAACTCTTCCACATATAGATTGGAAAAGTATGTAGAGGACACATTCTTGACACATTACTTTCCTGATTTTGAACCATGCAGTGTTTCCTTGCTCTGTTCTGATGACTGCTTCCTGGTACAAGCATACATTTTGCATGAACACAATCAGGTGTTCTGGGATTCACCTTTTTTTCAATGTTATCCATAATTTGTTGTGATCCACATAATCAAATGCTTTTGCAAAGTCAGTGAAATAGGGATGGACCCACTTTCAGCAAAGACCTATCTGACTTTGGCTATTATGTTCCTTCTAAACCAGCTTACACATCTGGCAGTTCTCTGTTGATATGTTGTCCTAAGTCCTTTTTGGATAATCTTCAGCAGGATTTTGCTTGTGTGTGATATTAGTGATATTATTCATCTATTGGTTCACCCTTTTTTGGAATGGAAATAAATATGTATCTCTTCCACTCAGTTGGCCAGGTGGCTTCCTTTCAAATTTCTTGGCAAAACCTAGTGAACACATCCAGGACAGCATCTGTTTGTTAAAGTATGTCAATTGGTATTCCATCAGTTACTGGGCCTTCTTTTTTGCCCATTCCATCAGAGCAGTTTAAACTTCTTCCTTCATCACTGCCACCTCTTGAGCATATGTTGTTTCATTAAATTCTTCTGTGACAGCTGATTCTATTTGATACAAACACTCTGTGTACTCCTTCAATCTCCTTTTGATTCCTTCTCCATCATGCAATGTTCTACCCATAGAATCCTTAAGTATTGCAACTTGAAGCTTGAATTTATTCTTTAGTTACTTCAGCTTAAGCAACGCTGAGTGATACCATCTCTTTTGATTTTCCAACTCCACCTATTTACACATTTAATTATAATACTTTGCCTTATCTTCCCAAGCTTCTCTTTGAAATCTTCTGTTCAGCTCCTTAACTTCATTATACCTTCCCTTTATTTTGGCTTCTTTGTACTTCCATGTAATATTCCAAGTCTCTTCCTACATCCATCTTGTCTTTTCTTCTTCTCTTTGTAATAACCTATTGCAGTCCTGTGTGTGTGTGTGTGTGTGTGTGTGTGTGTGTGTGTACATGTGTACTTATCAGGTATATTCTTTCCTTTTTTATTATTATACTAGTTTATTTATAAAATTCAAAATAATTGTTTTCCCAAACAGATTCTTTCAATTTCCCTCACCCCTCCACCCATCAATTTGTACAACTCCATAATTAACCACCACTACCCCCACCCCCGCACATCCTCATTCCTCCATTTCTACTCTCCTCACCCCCATGAATCCTTACACTTATTTTACAATAATGATTTTATACAATATTTGTCCTTACGGGACTGAGTTACTTCACTTAGCATAATACTCTTCAGTTCTTCCCGTTAGGTAATAGTTTACAAAGTAATTTCTCCTGTGGGCTGCATAGTATCCCATTGTGTGAATGTACCATCATTTCTCAATCCATTAGATTATGGTTGGACATCTGGGCTGTTTCCAAGTTCTTGCAATGATGAATAACACTGCTGTTGGTGTGCAAGTCTCCATTTGTGCCTCAGTTCTCATTTCCTCAGGGTATATCCCAAGTAGTGCAATAGCTGGGTTAGATGGCATTTCTATGTTCAGCTTTTTGAGGAAGCACCAGACTGCCTTCCAGAATTGTACCATGTTACAATCCCACCAACAATGTATAAGAGTTCCTTTCTTACTACATCCTCTTCAACATTTATTACTTGCTGCCCTGTTAAACTTTGCCACTGTTACTGGAGTGAGCTGGTACCTCATTTTGGTTTTGATTTGCATCTCTCTCAGTGACAGTGATTTTGAACATTTCTACATGTGTCTATTTGCCATTCGAATATCTTCCTGTATGAAAATTCTTTCCATATCTTTTGTTCACTTTGTAATCATGTTATCAGTATTTTTTCTTGTGGAGGTCCAGAAGTATTCTGTAAACTTTTATTATGAGACTCTTGTCTGACATGCTATTGCCAAATGTTTTTTCCCAGGTGGTAGGTTTTCTTTTCATCTTGTTGGGGGGAAAAGTGATAAATTGATGAATGGAACCTTCTAAAAATTAAATCTATGTGTGCATGAAAAACTTTTCCCAACAGGGTGAAAAGAAGACCTTTTGCATTATTTATGGACTATATTATTGATATCTTCCCACAGCTTATTTGGTGATATCTTCCCACAGCTTATTTGGTGTTTAAGGCCTCAAACTTTTTTCTGAGATGGTTTTTAAATTCAGATGTGATAGACTCAAGATCAGTTTTTGGTTCTTGTGGATTTGACTTAATTTTCTTTATCTTTAGTTTGAACTTGCATATAAGTAGTTGATGGTCTGTTCCACAATCAGTACCTTACTTAGTTTTCATAGTGGATATTGAACTTTTTTCAAAGCTTCCTTCCAGAGATGTAATCAATCTGATTTCTGTGCAAACAATCAGGTGACACACATTTGTGTAGCCATCAATTGTGCTTCTTACAAAAGTTATTCACAATGAATAAATCATTGTCCAAAATTCCATCATTTTATCTCCAGCCTTATTTCTATCACCACGCCCATGTTTCCTGACTACTGATTCTTCTTACCTTTTCCCAACTTCTGTATTCCAGTCACTAATTATTGTTAATGAATATTAGTTGCATGTTTGATCAATTCGTGACTGCAAAAAGCTGTAGAAATAGTTTATTTCCTTCTCTTTGGCTTTGATTATTAGTGTATAATTTGAATGATAATAGTATTAACAGGCCTTCCTTGTATATGTATGGATGTTATCCTGGCACTCACAATATTGTATTTCAAGATGGATCTTGAAATACAATGAATATGACCTCATTTTTTTTCTCACCTATTCATTTTCAACATTATAGATCATATGATTGTTTGATTCAAAATGTCCATGTCAATCCATCTCATTTTGCCCATGTCTAGAAACAGGGGTGCCACTTTCTAAATGACATGCCTCTGGAACTCTGGAACCTCTAGGAACTTAGAGAAATGATGATAGTTGCAGAACAGGGTTCAGGTCTTTTGTTCATAGAGTAGCTATGAGTCATGCTCAACTTGACAGCAATCAACAACAAGAATTATGACAATATTTATGTATTCAATTTCTTCCTTAAAAAATTACAATTTCCCTGTTATTTTTTTTCTCGGCAATCTACATTTCAATCACTATTTGCATCTGTTCCTCCTTCTTTGTGATTCTCAATAATAAGGCTCAGTCTCTAGTGTCATATCTGCTAGTCTAATCTAGGTGTGCTCTATTGTGCCTAGGGTTTCCAAGGCCTATTATTTCGGAAGTGTATGATCCTTCCTTCTCCCTAATCTGCCTTAATTTGGATGCTCAGCTTTAGATCAATATTTGACAGACAAATATTTTACAAAGAAGAGCAGATGAAAGAAACAGAGATAATTAAGAAGTTCTAGGACTAGGTAAAACTCCATTTCAGTTTGTATAAGGTTGTCATGAAATAGAGGCTACTCAATAGAAATCACCATTAAATTCAGTGCTTAGTGGGTAAGGAACTGGGCTGCTAGCCCAAAAACAAGCAGTTTGAATCCACCAACTGATGCTCAGAAGAAGATGGACAATCTTCCTGTGAGATTTACAATCTCTGTAAACCTACAAGAGGGTGCGCTATGAATAGGTTCTGACTCGATGGGAACAATTTTAGAAATACTTACAAACATGCACATGTTGTTGTTGTTATGTGCCGTGGAGTCGCTTGCGACTTATAACGACCCTATGTACAACAGCCCTAAACTCTACTCTGTCTTGTGCCAATCTCTCTGTCTCCAACACATCCATCCCGATTACCCCAGTCATCGAATCAATCCACCTCCTACAGGGCCTTCCCCTCCTGTGCTGTCCCTCCACACTCTCAAGCATGATGTCCTTCTTCAAGGACTGGTCTCTCCTTACAACATGACCAAAGTATGTCAGACGGAGCCTCAGAATCCTTGCCTCCAAGGAGCCTCCCGGTTTAACCCTCTCCAGGATGAATCCGTTTGTTTTCCTAGCAGTCCATAGTACTCTCAATACTCTTTTCCAGCACCAAAGCTCAAAGGCATCAATTCTCTTTCTATCCTCCCTAGTCATTGTCCAACTCTCTGATGCATAATAAGGGACTGCAAAAACCATGGCCTGTATCAGATGCACCTTAGTCTCCAGAGAGACACCATTGGTCTTCTGTACTTTAGAGAGGTCCCTAACAGCAGACTTTCCCATCGCAATATGTCTTTTAATTTCCTGGCTGCTGGTGCCAAGAGTGTTATCACTAAACTTAGGAGACTCTGGTCACAGAATAAGAAACTGTTAGTAGTTGATGTGTCTGGAATCTCAGAAGTCAAGGAAGCTTTATATATAAGCTATCAGATCAAGGGCTGGACAATGGGAGATAGATGTTGAAGGGAGTGGGTAGAAGTACATGGGTATCTTGATGGATGGTGGATCTAGGAAATAAGTGGATCAAGACACTTGTGCCAATGGCAGGGACAACACTGAAACTAATGGTTAATTCCACAATAAGGGATATACTTTCATTTTTTCTGTAAAATGCTTATCTGTTGGATGCTTCTCTAAATCTGAACATTCAGATTAAGACACACTAGGAAGAAGGATTGGCCCTCCACTTCTGAAATAGTAGGCCTTTGAAAACATGCACATAGGACATTTAAATTATAAGCTTGCCAACAAACAAACCTGCTGCCACTGAATTTATTCCAATTCATTGGGTACATCTAGCAGGTTTCTGAGGCAACCAATCTTTTCAGGAAGAGACTGTCTCATCTTTCTCATCCAGAACAGCTGGTGGATTCAAACACCTAACTTTTTGGTCAGCAGTCCAAATCATAATGCACTACACTACTGAAACTTTAGATTTTTTTAAAACTAGTGTAGCATTTTTTATTATTTTTGCTTTTATTACAATTGACTCTCTACAACAAAATTATGATTGATATAGTAAATGACTCTACAAATAGTCAGTGTGCATCCCTTGGAGATCTTATAAAACCTGAGTGCTATCTACCTTGCAGTCTATTTTTAAGGGTTATTGTCTTTCTAACTCAACAATTGAGATAATTGATGTGTTATTTTTGTGATTGTTGTGTGTTGTCAAGTCAATTTTAACTCATAGTGACCTCACGAATTGTCACAGCAAAGCTACTTTAGGTAGTTTCATAGGGTATAACCTTTACTAGAACAGAACACCAGAGCAGGGAAAGATGGGCTTCAACTGCTAACCTGTTATTTGATAATCAAGTACTTAACAAATTGTAAGCCACGTAAGCCTTATTCTGAGTGACATCAAAATAAACATCTATTTGTTTCAAATTCAGTTTTCCTTTTTTGGGGGTATTTTGAGTTAGTATATCTATTTTCCTATCTTATGCATGTTGAGCTCTTTAATAGTCTTCTTACTGTCTTATAGCACTGAAAAGTTAAAACACATCCGGAGACCAAATTCCCACCTCTTAAACCAAGTAGCAATGAAGCTCTATGGTTAAAAAAAGAATACAAGAAAGCAAATGTAAAAGTGGTCCTTTCTGAGTACCGTGTGACTAGAGTTTTACCAGGAAGAACAGAAATACTCTATGTTGAGGGTAAAGATAATAACCAGAGAAACAATCTGTTTTAATGAATTAGAGCCATTTATCAAATTTGAAGACCCAAGTTGAAGAAAAGTCAAAGTGATTGTATTCTATCAGGCTAAAATCTTTAAGCAAGTCATTTCAAGTTGAGGTAACATCAAAGGCAGTTTTAGGCCAAAATTTTATAACAATTTTTGCCCTCCATTTATCTGTCTTCCAAGTTCAAAGCTCCAGAACTAATTTTTAAGCAACAGACAAATAAATCCTTATATCAAAACAAGAGACAACAAAACAAAATATTCCTTATGGAATTTTAATTAAATATGTCTTCAGAAAGCATTTCTCTTTATAAACATTCTGACTCATGTGGATACTTGTTTAAAATGTCCTGAAATCTTGACCTGATCATGTTTTGAAAGAATGTTAGTACAGTAATTAGTACTGTAACTGCTACTTGCAACTGTTCTCAATAGATAACTCTGAGGCTTGTATGTAAAATAAACTGAGTTTCAATATAAATCCATTAAAAATACACAGCCAGCAATCACACCAATATATTAATTTGCACTCACATGCTGACGCCACCAGACACCCCAATTATCTCTCACTGTTTAAGCCAGAAGACTTTTCCAGGCTTTAAACTAGTCTCTGAAGAGATTTAATTCAATATTACTTACCCAAAAGCAGCTAGCATGCTCTTTTTTTTTTGACCTTCAGGTCAATGAGAGTGACCCAATTGAGACCCAATCAAATCTGAATATGTACCCCCCTAAAGAACTATTCACAAGGTTAATTGTATCTTGGTTCTATTTGCTGAATAAGGAATCAATTAAAGAGAATAGCAAAGGAAGCCCTAATGGCTCCGTGGACTCTATAGGAGTGAATCATATCAGGGAAACAATCTTCCTTAGCTTCTGAGCTTCATGGATCTCTCTACAGAGAAACAAAAAATGACAACACAAAACCATTTTGGGGCTTTGTAGTCAATGTCTGCTTTAAGCTTACACCATTGTAATCAAAGCTTATTTCATCCTTACAAATTGGGATATTGATGAATTCACATCCGTCCTAAACAGGTGTCTAGGTATATTTAGTTAGTTGTTGAGCTATGGTGGCCTAGAGGTAAGACTCTGTATTGCAACCTAAAGGCACATGGTTCAAAGCCAGTAGCTGCTCTGCAAGGAGAGGATGGGCAGTCTCCTCCCATGTTATTAACTGTCTCTGAAAACCCACCAGAGAGTCAGGTGTATGGATGGATTCTGACTTCACAGTGTAAAACAACAACATACAGAATGATGTTATTGTTGTTGTTATTATGTGTCCTTGAGTCGCTTGCAACTCCTAGTGACCCTATGTACAACAATCTTAGTGCCAAACTCACTGTCTATGACACACCTACCCTCATTATCTCAGTCACTGAATCAATCCATCTCAACAAAGGAATTCCTCTTTTGAATTGTCCCTCCACCCTTCTAAACATGTCCATCTATAAGGACTGGACCCTTCTTGCAACATGACCAAAATATGTCAGATGAAGCCTCAGAATCCTTGCCTCCAAGGAGCAGCCTGGTTTTACCCTATCCAGGATGAACCTGTTTATTCTTCTAGCAGTCCACGGTATATTCAATACTCTTTTCCAGTACCATAACTCAAAGGTATCAATTCTCTTTCTATCATCCCTAGTCATTTTCCAGCTTTCTGATACACAGCAAGTAATTGCAAACACTATGGCCTAAATCAGGTGCACCTTAGTCTCCAGACTGACATTATTGTTCTTCAGTACTCTGGAGAAGTCTCTAACAGCAGACTTTCCAAATGCAATTGGTCTTTTGATTTCCTGGCTGTTGTTACCAAGAATGTTGATCGTTGAGTCAAGTAAACTATGCTGTTAACATACAGAATATTACATGATACGTTATATGATAATTCATTTATTTGTTAATGCCAGAATTCACAAGAGTTTTATGTTATCATAATGGTTAATTCACTGGATTGTTGGGCCACAACAGTAACTTTAGATGTTAGTAACCTTGTAAGGTGGTGGGAAGAGGTTAAAGGAAAAGTGCTGCAAGGTATTAACTCTCAAGGTTTATGTGTAGGCATTTAAAAAAAATCCCACAATTTATAAAAGAAACAAGAGACAAAGAAAAAAAATATTTTATTTAGGAAATATAAGAAGGCTAGAGTAACTACTAAGTCCTTAGAGTTGTGCTCAATAAAAGGGAAAAAATAAAATCTAATAAAGAGAGAATGCACTCTTGAAATTCTTAAAGAAAGAAGCACTTCTGGACTTACTTTGATTTTATTAAGATAATAGTTTTATAATCATTTTATTGAGCCTTTACCACAATCCTAGGAGGAAACTGAGGCCTGGAGAATTCTTCCCTCAAGGTCAGGAAACAAGAAATTTGCTTCTAAAACATTACTGTTAATTCTTTGAATTCAAATATGTACGCTACCCTACTTTCCCCATCTCTTAGGAAAGAAAAGGCTTTCAGACATAAAAATAATTGAGTGAGTACGCAAGCTGCTAATAAAGTACAAGTGGTGAGGAATAGGCAGTTATTGATCCCTCCAAGAGAATGAGTGTTGGGACTAGAAATAATAGCAGTGGTAAACCAGAAGCAACCAGTAAGACCTTAGTCGACTGAAGGCCTTCACGAATTTCCCACTAGAGCTGAGGGGACTCTATCAGTTGGTATGTGTTGATTATCCAGTTTCCGGTGTTAGCAGTGCCTTAGCTTGCTTTAGACAAAGCAAATATAACATTTCACCAAGTTACCTGAAAAGATAAAGGGTTGAAGACTTTGGCAGAAGTCTTTGTTTCTTGAACATGATTATGAAAAGGGGGTGGAATTCTGACTTTTGTTTGTAAACTATACCACAAGTGTCTATTTTTGTTGTTTTATAGGATCATAAATGATGTGTAGTCACCTATCATGTTCTTTGGGGTTTCTTCTGTACTTGTCCATCTCCACACCTATCCATCTGTTTGACTCTCATTTAAAGACCTGAACTCTGCATTAAAGCCTTAAAATCCAGCCTCTTTTGTGAGTCTATGTGGCAGGATAATAATCAACCTAAGCTTGTTTGATGTAAACCTCATTCCCATAATCACTTAATTTGTTACCAAATAAATCAACAATTCTCCCTAAATTTCTTGCTTTGCTTGAGATTAGGCATCCATTTCCTTCTGAAATTGTAAAAGCATGCTCAAATCTTTTCCTTAGAAAATCTCAGAGCTGCTTACTCATTCCTTTTAATAACAGACCCTCCTCCTCTCCCTAACTTTCTCCAACACCCCTCATAAAATTTCCTTGTGTTTGGATTAAATGAGGCCAGTACACTATTCTTCTATTCTGTAGTGCTTCTGAAGTACTTTGTTTCACAGCGGCTCTATTGCTTTTCGGTGCAGCAGCTACTCTCACAAGGATGTTAAACTCCAACTTGAACTATCAAGATCAACATTTGAATCAGGATTAGCTATCAAAGGAAGGCAACCATTTACTGGGCCTCAGGAGAGGGGTTGGCCTTTCAGAACAATTCTTCCCTCAAAGAGGTATGACTAACAAATTGAAGGAGGAAACAAAGAGGCAGAGAGCATGTTAGACTTGTTAAATAGTAGTGGTGTGCTGCGATCCATGACTATTATGGGAAGGTTAGACAAGGAGATTCAGGATTAAGCAGGAAGGAGAACTGAAGCAGAAACAAACCTGTTCATCATTATTATACAGTCTCCTTAACTCTGAGGGAGCTTGAGGGCCTGGGGGTAGGGGGTTGCACTGCCAAAGCAAAAGTGGATGGTTTTAATCTACCAGTTGCTTTCAGAGAAAAAGATGGAAAATTTCCTCCCCTGTAATTTACAGCCTCTGAAAAGCTACTAGGGTTGGTTCTAATTTGATGGCAACGAAATGTTGAGTTTCTTCAACCCTGAGTAAGAAACCAAAACTATATCACTTCCTTGATTGTCTCATATATGTTGTACTTCCTTTTAGTTATTTCATTTTTGCTCTTTGTATCTTTCAGATGATATTAAATGATCTCTAGAGATGACTCATTATGATATCTCCAATGATTATAATAAAGAAAAAAATACCGATTAAATTCATCATTGTACTTGGAGGATCTTGTGCCACATGCTCAACCTGTATGTGAAGTTCTTATTCACATACTGCTGAGGCCAGCTAAAATAAGAGGATGTTTACATCTTTTAGTACCAAATTATGTGTATATTTCCCCTAGTAAAGGTGCCCCTATCATCATAGAGTTGTTTTTATTAAGTGCCAATTGTGCACGACTGTGTTCAGGGTCAAGCAAAAAGTCCATGACCTGTATCTCCTTAGCTTGATTACTGGGCTCTTCAAACAGGTCCCTCATTTGTTGTCCTTCTCTGAAGAATGTGCTCCAGGGAAGTAGTTAGCAATAAGAGGTGTTATTAATCTGCTCTCTGAAGGACTTTCCTGGAGGCTGGCTGCCTGCTGAGGTGAGTGACTTTCCCAAAGGGAACTAGGCTAAGCCTGAACCTTGTTTCCCAGTTGCTTCTTGCATCCTTAAGCATGTCTTATTTAAAAGGAGCCAGCCACAGTTTGGCAGAGAATGCAGTGCTGTTCCGTTTCTGTAATGGAGCATAATTTAGAGTACACTCCACAGGCTCAGCCTTACCCCCGTGAAGTACTCTTACAACTCTTGACAAACTTGACAAGGAAAGCTTTTTTTTTTCCTTTCTCTTAATAGGGTTCTCTTCTGTTTGATGACCCTAGGACATGACAAAAACATAGACATTATTTTAAATAGAGAGAAAGAGAGAGAAGTTTTCTTCAGAGGAGCAGCATAATCTAATTTAAATTTGAAAGCAATTTCTATATGAGATCTTTTTCCATCTCCACTACTGAATCCTTAATTTAAACTAATATCCTCTTATGCTTAGAGCACCCTGCTCTTACTTTTTCCACTCTAGAAGCCATATTGAATATTTCCCACTATTTTATTATGAAAATTTTCAAACATACAGAAAAGTTGAAAGAATTTTATCATAAAAATCCATACACTCACCACAAAGATCCTGTAATTAACATTCATATCGAATGGAAAATCTTTAAGCTAAATCAATCATCATTTCCCAAAGGAGTTAATTTTTATAAGGCTCCAAACAACATCCAAGTTCTTGTTCCCAGTGTGCCGGCCCAATCAGAGCTGGTTCCTAAACACCTCATGACCAGATCTATTGCTACTGGTATCCCAGCGAATGACTTTTTTTTTTTTTTTTAAGAATCAAAGTTTTATTTACTATTAGAGATATTTAAAAATAAACATTATAATACGCTTGGATTTTTGGTGCGGAACGTAGAAAAATGCGTGCAGCTGTCCTTGGAACCCTCTAGCCATGGCCTGGAGGGGGCATGCGCAGGGGGAGGTGGACACATGGCAGGGACAGGAGGCTGGTAGTGGCCCCTTGGGAGGGTGGCTGGTCCCTACTCGGTGTACCACGTTCTCTTCTTCCTGTGGTTCTCGATGGCCCTTCGGAGCGCCTCGTCCTGGACCAGGTCAGTCATTTTCACGTCTGCGTGGCTGCAGCCGATTGTGGGGCAACAAGCCTTCTTCTTCTGCCTGTGCTTGGACTCAATCACGCGGACGATGGCTTCTTCCTCGTAGGTGTGACCACACACTTTATTTTTCACTGGCTTCTTCATTTCCAGCTGAGTGATGGGGCAGGTGAAGTTGGTCAGACTCTGGGTCACGATTATATCTTCGTCAATGTTTTCTATCCCATCATCAGCCTCTCTGTCGGTTTGCAGGCCATACTGCTTCCTTAGTTCTTTCAGCTGCTGTTTAAATTGCACGTATTTCTCATTTTTTTTGAAAGTCTGCATCAGAATTCTTATTCTGCAACGCCGTAAATTTCTTCTCCACTAATAATTTTAAATCTGGTACGTTGTGTGGACGTTCTTCTTTCACGTGATTTATTGTAGACTGAACGGCCTTTATGTAACGGTTTAGTTCTCGGTCCATTTTAGCAAATTCAACCATTGCCTTTTCCATACTATATTCACTGTTTACTTCAGTCTGGGTTTCCACGAGATCCAAGGCAACCCCAGAAGCAGCGTCCATTCCGCTGATACAGGCCTGGAAGTTCTTTAAAGTGGAGAGCGCCGACTCCACGCCGCTGAAGGAGATGAGGCCAGTGGAACCTGAACTTGAACGCCCAGGCATCTTGAAATTATAACCTGACGGCCCGCGGCCCCCGTCCGGCTGCACCTGACGCCCCACTTGCAGCCCAAGCCCTTCCTCAACCCGCCCGCTCGGCCGCGCCACAAATGCCAATTTTAATAGAGCCTTTGCTCTTAAACTTCTGATTGGCTTTTTCTCCTTCATCTCGTCTCATTTTGAATATCATCTGTGCAGTGAGGCCGTCTGCTCACAGTGGTTTTCCATTGCCAGCTAAAAATCCAAGACCGTTGTCACAGAGTTGATTCCAACTCACAGAGATCTTCTGGGCAGAGAAGAAACTCCTGAGTTTCTAAGGCAGTAATATTTATGGGTGGCCTTTTTATTTTATTAATAGTTGAGGTCTGAGTCTCTTATTTAAAGCAGCTGGAATCAGAAGTTCTTTCCAAACACTTTATCTTTCAGATCACTTGCTGTGTGCATCTGAGAGCTGGCATGGCAGAAGAACTGGTGCCTTTGAGTTGTGGTGTTGGGAAAGAGTACTAAACATCCCATAAACAGCCAAAAGAACAAACAAATGTGAAACACACACAGTCACAGTGCCTGTTGGAGGCAAAGATGATAACCTTCACCCCACATATTTCAGATACATTGCTAGGAGAGGCTCTTTACTGGAGAGGAACATCATGCTTGGAAAGGTGAAAAGTTGGGGAAGGAGAAGAACCTCAACAGGGCAGATTGACACAGTGATTACTACAATGGGCTCTAATGTGTAACAAAGTGTGAGGATGGTTCAGTTTTGTTGTTCATAGGGTTGCTATGAGTCATGTTGTTGTTGTTATGTGCCGTTGAATTGCTTGTGACTTATAGCGACCTTACGTAAAACAGCCCTAAACTCTGCTTTGTCCTGTGCCAATCACACTGCCTCTGATACACCCATCCCGATTACCCCAGTCACTGAATCAATCCACCTCAGAGAGGGTCTTCCCCTCCTGTGCTGTCCCTCCACCCTACCAAGCATGATGTCCCTCTCCAAGGACCTGTCTCTCCTTGCAACATGTCCAAAGTATGTCAGACGAAGCCCCAGAAACTTTGCCTCCAAGGAGCAGCCTGGTTTAACCCTCTCCAGGATGAATCTGTTTGTTTTCTTGGCAGTCCATGGTACATTCAAAACTCTTCTACAGCACCACATCATTCCTAGTCACTAGCCAACTCTCTGATGCATAACAAGTGATTGTAAAGACCATGGCCCGTATCAGATGCACCTTAGTCTCCAGGGTGACACCATTGCTCTTCTGTACCCTGGGGAGGTCCCTAACAGCAGACTTTCCCATCTCAATATATTTTTTTTTTTATTTCCTGGCTACTGGTGCCAAGAGTGTTGACTGTGGAGCCAAGCAGACTAAAGTTGTTAACAATCTCAATCTCTTCAACATCCATCCTGATGCTACCAGTTGGTCCAGTGGTGAGAATCTTTGCCTTTTTGACATTGAGCCTCAATCCATACTGAAGGCTGCAGTCGTTGACCCTCTGCAGCAAGCATTTCAGGTCCTCCTCACTTTCAGCAAGCAGGGTTGTGTCATCTTCATAGCGCAGATTGTTAACAGATCTTCCACCAATCCTGACGCCACACTTCTCCTCATAGAGTCCAACCTCTAGGATAATCTGTTCTGCATACAGGTTGAAAACATATGGCGATAGGACACATCACTGGCATACACCTTTCCTAATTTTGAACCATGCAGTGTTTCCTTGCTCTGTTCTGACGACTGCCTCTTGGTCCAGGTCTAGGTTTCGTATTAGAACGATCAAGTGTTCCGGGATTCCCATTCTTCTCAGAGTCAGCCACAGTTTGTTATGATCCACATGGTAAAATGCCTTTGCATAATCCATGAAACACAGATAGACATTCTTCTGGTATTCCCTGCTTTCAGCTAAAACACATCTAACATCAGCTACAATATGCCTAGGACCACGACCTCTTCTGGTAGTTCTCTGCTGATATGCTGTTCTAGTCATTTTTGGATAATCTTCAGGAGAATCTTGCTTTCATGTGATATAAATTATACTGTTCTATAGTTTCCACACTCTGTTGGGTCACCCTTCTTTGGAATGGGAACAAATGTAGATATCTTCCAGTCAGTTGGCCAAGTGGTTGTTCTCCAGATTTCTTGACACACCTTGGTGAGTACATCCAGGGCAGCAACTGTTAGCTGAAATACGTCAATTGGTAGACCATCTATTCCTGGGTCTTATCTTTTCCTATTTCCTTCAAAGCAGCTTGATCGTCTTCCTTCATCACCATAGGCTCTTGCTTGACTCAATAACACCTAACAAAAACAGTATTTATTGGACAGACTGCCCTATCTTTATCCTGTGGCATGGCTGGTGGTTTCAAATTGCTGACATTTTGCTTAGCAGTCAAGCACTTTGCATCAAGTCATTGCATCACCAGCTCTTTTTCTACCAAGTATATTTAACTGTATTTATTGCACAATCTCCTATCTGAAATTCACTTATTAATTCATTTTTCTATCCATTTCTTATCTCATTATATAAAAACACAACTTCTGTGAAAGACAGAGGCTTTATATTTCCAGCTAAATTTCAGTAGTTTAGGCATAGCCTAGTTCATTGTGTTGTTGTTGTTGTTATGCACCATCGAGTTGAATGCGATTCATAGAGACCTTTGTACACCAGCCGGAAACCCTTCCCTATCTTGTTCCAATCATACTGTCTCAGACACACCTCCTCCCATTACCCCAGTCACTGAATCAATCCATCTCATCAAGGGTCTTCCTCTCCTGTGCTGTCCCCTATCCTTCCCAACATGATGTCCCTCTCCAAGGACTGGTCCCTCCTTGTAACATGCCCAAAGTATGTCAGACTAAGCTTCAGAATCCTTGCTTCCAAGGAGCACCCTAGTTTCACCCTCTCCAGGACAAATTTGTTTGTTTTCTTTACAGCTCATGGTAAATTCAATACTCTTCTCCAGCACCACAGCTCAAAGGCATAAATCTTCTATCAGCCCTAGTCTTTGTGCAGCTCTCTGATGCATAGCAAGTCATTGCAAAGACTATGGCATGTATCAGGCACACTTTAGTCTCCAGACTGACATCATAGCTCTTCAGTTCTTTAGAGCTGTCTCTAACCACAGACTTCCCCATCGCAATACCTCTTTTAATTTCCTGGCTGCTGGTGCCAAGAGTGTTGACTGTGGAGCCAAGCAAACTAAAATGTTAACTATCTCAATCTCTTCACCATCCATCCTGATGCTGCCAACTGGCCCAGTAGTGAGAATCTTTGTTTGCTTGATGTTGAGCCTCAATCTGTACTGAAGACTGTAGTCCGTGACCTTAATACAGTCTGAGTGGATTAATGAATGTAGTGTAAGGAAATCATTGTTTTGTATGTTGTAATATTCATTAACAGTGGAACCAAGTCAGAGTTGACCCTCCAGCAGGAGCAGGAGGTTGGCCATCTATCTCTCTTGGAGCAGCTGGTAAGTTTGAACCCTTTCACTTTGAGTTGGCTATACAATCTCATACTATACCACTAGACCACAAGACTTTCTTTGATCCTCCAGCTGATTTTCAGAGGTAGTAAATTGCAGGAGAGAACATTTCCTTTCTTCTCCCTTGGATGACCTTGTGGATTCGAACCACTTACTTTTGCATTGACAGTGTAAGTCCTTGTTTTGTGTAGGTAGGTAAGATTTACTATGCTGGCAGAAGAAAACAGATAAAGAAATACCCTAAAAAAAGAAACATATAGCTACACACATAGTAACTGTTTTCAGCAGGTGATAGAAAAGCTTGCAAAAGAGGTACCAGTTGATAGAGATGACATCTTGTAACCATGGCACCGTGAGCACTGTTGATATAGTCACAGTGGACCTGCACCTAGGGCACTTATCAACAATACAAAGGTAAGGGCTAGGTACATAAATGGGAAAGCAAGATAGTATTATTTTAAATGCATAAATTCAAATATGCAAAATGCTGAAATAACAACATTGCATTTTCTGTAAAATATTTCTAACCTATTGCAACTATTGTAAATATGCAATTTCAGATACAATATGACATTTCTTGCAAATATTTTGAAGGATATTTTTTCTTCTATATAACCTTCCTTCTAGCACCATGGAAAGCTTCAGGATAAAAAGAGGACTGTGGTGATTTTCCTACTAATTAGTTGCTCTTATTAAAAAGAGCAAGATAATTGATTTTAGGATGCACTACCCCTTATTAAGACCTAATTAAGCTGTATATCAAAGACTAATTAAATGGCATTATTCCATCTCACTGATGAGTCTTGATGCTTGGTGAATAGATTTGGGTGGTAGATGAATACTCTTGGAATAGATTTCACAGCCAGACAGATAAATATAGACCAAGAAGCTGAGTAAAGGGAATTTTCGATTATCTAAACCTAACACATTTATTGGTATTTCTTCAGCCTGACAGTTTGGAATGCACAAAATGAAACATTTAAATACAAACTCAGCACTGTGGTAGGATAAGGAACAATGAAGATTGTCTTTGGAAAACTGAAAATTTAAAGGTGCCATCAATCCTTTTAGTCAAAGTTTGGAATGGAAAGTTGAAGAATGTTTCTTTTTCTTCTTCTTCTTTTTTTTTTTTTTTTTTTTTTTTTAGTGAAGGAGGGAGTGAGTCAAGCTAAAAAATCCTGAAAAATATCAGAGAACTGTTAAATTACACTAGCTAGACAAGGCTCTCTTCACACCTAAAATAATTTTGAAAGTTGCCATCACTATCTCTGTGAAAGTCCTCTGTAGAATAGACTATAAGGGAAAAGAAATAGGGAGTTGTGAGAGACTATTATCTTGGTAAAGAATTTGAATAGAGTAAGAGCCCTGTGCCCAAAGATTGATGGAACAGTGGCCCAGACAAATAGAAACTGCCCCTAAAAATATTTGGAGAGTAAGAGCTATTAATAAGATGAATGCTTTTTAGAATTTTATTCCTCAGCAGAAATGAATATTTTCAACAGCAAATCAATCTTTGATAAGTCAATATTTTATTTGACAAAGAAGATCATATACCAACATTTCAAATGTTATGTAAATCCATTCATTGCTTTGATCTCATCAAGCTAACCTTGTACGAGCAAGGCTGTGTCTTCAAGGGAGTGTCATTGTGACAACAGAAGCTCATCTTTCCATCTAATCTATGAGGTCATGATCTACTTGGATTATGGTGGACAGTCTCTCAAATTCTCTGGCACTTCATATTGCAAAAGCTTTTGAATAAATCACAAGATATTTGCAGAAAGTAATGATTTCACTATACAGCTGGGCCATATTTGATTGTCTTTAATAGTTACCTTCACTGGCAGTAAAATAATTTGCAAACAATAACATCAGTCATATGTCACTTTTGTACTCATTACTGGCTAAGGTATAACCCCTAGAACCAATAATCTATACTACTGAACATCTAAATTAAATGTCACTCTGTACTAAGTGCAGGTTATTCATTTGAAACTGAACTTTTACAAGTATACTGTGCATTTTGAATTATCTGAAGGACATCTACCCTTGAACTCTTTTTGTATTAATACACACAGAAGTGGAAATAACTGCAACATCACTAAGAAAGCTGTACAAATAAAGAACGGAAACCTCCATTACAGGAAAATGAGTAAACAATCTATTTTTATCTCTCTTTACAGAACTCGTGGTTGGGAGATAAAGGGTTGGACTGAAACATTTCAAGGTTGTCATCCTAGGTATTTTGCAAGATATAATAGTGTTTACAGTATTTTGATTGCTTTCTAGATGGATCGTCTATTTCATTTTTCATTTCATATAAAATATGAATGTTAAAATAATTTTGGATAATTATACCCTATACATAGCTGCTGAAAAACAATCAATTAGTGTCAGTTCTTTGTTTTGCATTCTGTGGTTGTTCTAATAGAGGTGGAGCACTGGGAGCACTGATGGCCTAGTGGGTAAGGAACTAAGCTGCCAGCTAATAGGAAGGCAGTTAATAGTCACAAGCTCCTCTGGAGGAGAAAGATGTGCATTCTCCTCCCATGTGATTTGTTGTTGTTATATGCCTTCGAGTCACAACCAACAACCTCTAAAATCCCACTGAAAGGTCAGCTATGAGTTGCTTCCCAGGAGTAGGCAAAAAGTGAGTCATGAGTCAACAATGAAAATGTTGTTGTTGCTACGTGCTCTAATCTAGTTCATTAAAAGTCATAGCTGCCCTGTGAATAGATCTGAACCTTGCTCTATCGTGAGCCATCCTCGCCCATGTTTACAGTCACTATGTCAATCCATCTTGTTGAGAGTTTTCTCTTTCTCGGACTCTCCTCCTTTCCCAGCATGATGTTTGTTTTTTCCAAGGACAGACCACTCCTGACAACATGTAAAATGAAGTTTCAGCACCCTTGTGTCTAAGGAACAACCTAGTTGCACATCCTCCAAAACAGATCTGTTTTTCCTGTTGGCAGTCCATGAAAAAATATTCAGTATTTTTCAATAATGCTGTTGTTATGAGGTGTCACTGTGTTAAGTACAATTCATAGCACCCCAATAAACAGTCGTTCTGAACCATGTTCTATCCTGTGTCATCTTCTTCATCTCTGACACACTTGAGCCCATTGCTGCAGTGACTGTGTCAATCCATCACACTGAGAATCGTCCTCTCCTCTTTCACTAGCCTTCCACCTTTTCAAGCATGATGTCCATTTCCAAGGAATAGTTCCTCCTAGAAACATGCACAAAGTATGTGAGACAAAGCTTTGCCATCCATACCTCTAAGGAGCATCTGGCTGCACTTTTTTTAACACCCTGTTTGTTCTTTTGACAGTCCATGGGATATTCAGTGCTCTTCTCCAACCACAACTCAAATTCATCAGTGCTTCTGTCAATCCCATTTGTTTTCCAGCTCTCAGATTCATAGCAACTGGTGGAAGAGATCATGGCCTAGATCAGGCACACCTTGACCTTCACACTGACATCATTGCCCCACAGTACTTTGAAGAAGTGTTTGACAGAGGAATTTCTCAATGCACTACATCTCCTGACTGCTGCTACTAAGGTTTTTTACTGTGGATCGTACAGTGAAACCATTGACAAAATTAATCTTTTCTCCATCTATGGTGACGTTGCTTATCCATCCAATAGTGCGAATTGATGTTGAGATGTCATACACAATTTAAAGACATGAGTATGTCTTTGGTTACCAAGTTTCTTCCTCACTGATTAACATTCAGATGCATAAGAAGTAATTGAGATAATATAGCTTGGAAGAAAAAAGGACTGTTATGTGTGGGAACCAAATCATAGCTAACCATCCAACAGGTTTTCAAAAGCTGAGCTGGCAGCGTAATTACTTACCATTGACCACCAAAGCTATCTAAGAAAGATGATGTTGTTGGTATTATTGTAGGTCATTAAGTCAGAAATGACCCACAGCTGATCCTCCAGGCAGATTTTTCAGAGGCAATGTAAGTAATCTCTTAGGCATTGTGTCTCTTTCCATTGCAATGGAAAAAAAAATATTTCATGAACTCAAATAACAAACCTATAAATTCACAAATCTAATCAATAACATTTATTACCTAGCATATTAAGACACATTCATCCTGGTTTTGAATGCTATAAAAAATATCTACGTTAGGAGAAACAGCAATTCATTATAGAAGATAATGTGGCTCTGATAGAAATTTTGCAGCAATCAGAAAATGAAGGGCACTTTGTGACAATCACGGCTAGCCAGTCCTCTGACAATTGGTTACAATCATTAAACTAAACATATCCTCATTTAATTGTCCAGGAAATGATTGTTGTATGTTAACCTTGAAACTCAGCACATTTAGAAAAAGTCTCAAGGTACTAAGGGAAGATGTCATTTGCACACAGTGCTTTAGTGCTAGAGACAGAGCAACTCCTTGCTTAGATGATGCTGAGCAAGTCAGAAGACATAACAGAAGGCGTTACAATTTCAACCTACACTTTTAAGCACAATGGAATTCCAGGGCATTAGGAATGGGTAGTGTGTCACATTCAAATTAGCTAATCAAAAATATGCTTTGGCTTAGGGAAATTGACATTCATTTACGAGCAATTCGGGATGGCTGCATGTCCAAATAACAATCAAAGTATAATGTGAATGATCTTCTCATTGCCACTGGCTTGTGTTTGGTGGCGGAGACAGATGAGAAGCCGATTTCTGCTTGGTTTTAGGGGTTTTCATTGCTTGTGCCAAGCCAATTGCCAACTCAGCAGATACAAAGGCTTATAAATATTACGGATAATTAACTTGGGGCTGGATGATCCCCTTTACCTGAAAGTAAATGTAACATGAATAAGGGAGATAAAAATAAGAAAAAAATGAAAGCTATGATATTATAAATATACTTTAAGTTTTCTGTTTTAATAGCTGGGTAAAACAATATCATTGATATTAAATGTGAAAGAAGCAAGTTTCAGGCACTGGTTCTTCTATAATGTCTTCCTCTTTTTGTCCTTAGTCTTTATTCTTTTTTTTTAATTTATCTTTCTGTTCTCAAACAATTAGATTCCTTACATGAAGATTAAGAAAGCTGGAAAAGAAATATGGCCCATTTTTTTTTTCAGACATTAATGTCCATTGCCTTCACGTCCACCCCCAGCAATCTCATTTGTGTCACAGTAAAACTGCCTCATAGGATTTTCAAGGGTTCATTTTCTTGGGAAAAAAGACTCCCAATGCTTCCTTCTGAGGGGCCTCTGCATGGTCTCAATCCTATCTTTTTTTATTAACACTTTAAGCAATTACTGCACTCAGGAATTCTTTTGTTATTAGGTGTCCACAAGGCAGCCATGACCCTTGGCAGACTTACATCAAGATCTCCACCCTGCTTGAGCCCATTGCTGTGATCACTGTGACATGCTGTCAGGTGCCATCATGTAGGCTGCAATCCATCATTGTCCTATGACCAACAGATCTAAGCCAATGTCCATTCCTGCATTATCCCCACAATCACAAGTTCACTGTTGCAGTCTCTGCGTCAATCCATCTTTCTGAGCGTCTGCATTTCTTTCTCTGACCTTCTACTTCCCAGCATGATGTGATCAGTAATCTTGAACTGAATGAATACAAAAAAGTGTTGTAACTAGTAATAAATATCAGGAAGTAAAGTTCTAAATCTGTTTAGATTTGTCTATGACTAGAGTATTTTCTTGGCTTACTGATAAGAAACTATACTGCAACCCCAAAGGCACTGGGTTCAAATCTACCAGCCTACTCTGTGGGAGAAGAAAGAATAATCTCTTCTGGTGCAATTACTATCTCTGAAAACTATTACTATCTCTGAAAACTCGCAAGAGGGTCAGCTATGTGTCAGTTCCAACTTGACAGTAAAAAAAATAATATGAAAAGCAGTATAAATGTAAAAGACTTAGTGATTTTCAAACGCTGCTTTTGTGAATGTGACCTTGCAAACAAGGGAGTGCTGATGGCCAAGTGATAAGGACCTAAGCTTCCAAGACAATGGCAAGGCATTTAAATTCACCAGCAACTCCATAATATGAGCAGTGTCTGAAAACTCACTGGGTGGTCAGCTATGAGTTGGTTCCAACTCAAAGGCACACAATAACAACAACAAACTAAAACAACTAATTTCAGACTGTTATTCACCACCTATATACACTTATACACTGGAACTGACTAACAAAAAGGTGCACACATTCAAAAGAAAAATATCATGTAACATTTGTATTTATTATATTTTTGGGAAAGATATAATCCTAAAATGACTCCCACAGTCTATTCCCCTTTATAATCTCTTCCCTTAATCCTTGATTATTTGCAAAGGCATTTGACTCTGTGGATTGCAACAAATTGTGGCCCACCTTGAAGAAAATGGTTGTCCCAGAACACTTGATTGTGCTTATGTGAAACCTATACTTGGACCCAGAAGCAGTCCTCAGAACAGAACAAGGAAACTCTGCATGGTTCAAAATCAGGAAAGCTCTGCACCAGGGATGCATTCTGTTTTTATACCTTTTCAATCTATATACAGAACAGATTCAGGATGCTGGGAAGAGATGTGGCATCAGGATTGGAGGAAGACTCATCAACAACCTATGTTATAAAGATGACAAAACCTTGCTTGCTGAAACAGAGGAGGATCTGAATTGAAGCTCAACATCAAGAAAACAAAGATTCTCACCATTGGGCCAATTGTTAGCACCATAATAGATAGAGAAAAGATTGGGGTTGTTAACAGTTACAGTTTGCTCAGCTTCACAAGCAACGCTCTTGGCACCAGCAGTCAGGAAATCAGAAGATGAATTGCATTGGGGAAATCTGCTGTCAGAGACCTCTCTAGAGTACTGAAATGCAATGATGTCAATCTAGAGATTATGGTACTCCTGAGACAGGTCATGGTCTTTGCAATTATTTGTTGTGCTTCATAGAGCTGAACAATAACTAGGTATGACAGAAGAAAACTCAATGCCTTTAAGTTGTGGTGCTTGCTGGAGAAGAGTCTTGAACTTACCAGGAACTGTCAATAAAACAAATAAACCTGTATTGGAAAGGGTGAAACCTGCAAATAGAGATACCATTCGACCAGGCAATTCCACTACTGGGAATATACCCCAAAGAGACCATAACTGACAGCCAAGCAGATATATGCATACGC
>NW_006399783.1:3535526-3536737 GCF_000299155.1 Elephantulus edwardii | reverse complement strand
GCTTTGGGCAGTTGGCTGGGAGGGACCAATGCTTGGATAAGGACATCATGCTTGGAAGGGTACAGTGATGTCGTAGGAGAGGAAGACCCCAAATGAGAAGGACTGATACAGTAACTGGGGCAATGAGGCTGTTTTGTCGGAATCAGTGAGTCTGGATCAGGACAGGGCAGGTTTGAGAGCTGTTATACATTGGGTCACCATGGGTCACAGGCAACTCGACAGCACACAACGACAACATTATTGTTGTGTACTATTCAGTCAGAACCGACTCATAGGTGACCCTCCAATGGTTTTTTCAGACAGGTAATCACAGTATAGGAGAATGCCTATCTTTCTCCCCCAGAGAAGCTGGTGGATTCGAATTGCTGCCCTTTGGGGTGGCAGCACAGCTTCTTAGCATTTGACCACCAGAGCTACATAGCAAAGGTCAAAAGATTTTGCTAATGGAATTTAAGTCCACTGACTTTAAGTTAATAAGAAAAAATACTACTTTGGGTTATTTGATTCAATCAGGTGAGTCCTTTATGAAGATTAAGAATTTAAGGAAGCATCTGCTGATAACTTTGAAAAAGCAATCTAGTACAAGCTCTATGAGTAATTGATGATCTGACCCACAGTCCACCCAGGCGTAGTTTGAACTGCCAATATTGAGTTTCTCCAACGATTCCTTCTACAGATATAGTCAATCCGATTCCTATGCAGCCCATCAGATGAGGTCCATGTATAAAGTCCTCTGTCTTTTAAAAAAGATATTTGCAATGAATAAATCATTGAAAATACAAAACTCCATCATTTTCTTTCCAGCCTCATTTCTACCACCAGGCCTATATTTCTTCTTCACTGTTTACAACTTTTGCATTCCAGTCACCAATTATCATTAATGGATCTTGGTTGCATGAGTTGTTAATTTCAAACTGAAAGATTGATAAAAATTTTCAATTTCTTCCTCTTTGCCTTCAGATGTGGAAGCATATATTTTAATAATTAACTAGCTTTATTTTTATACTTATAGGATATTATCACTCACAATATAGAGTGTTTCAGGATAGAATTTGAAAGTGACTTTTTGACTATGACTGTAACACATTCTTCTGTATTTTCATTTGCAGCATAGTACACCATATGGTTATCTGATTCAAAGTGGCCAAAGCTAGTCCACTTCATCTCACTAATGCCTAGAATGCTGATATTCATGTGTTCCATTTCATTTT
>NW_006399783.1:3533035-3534346 GCF_000299155.1 Elephantulus edwardii | reverse complement strand
CACAGTACCAAAAAGAACTGATTAAAACTGAAAAACTTCAGGAAGTACCATATGTGCAGGAGCCAGTGGTAATAAAAGAAGTAGAAGCTGCATTAAAGGCATTGGCAAAAAATAAGGCCTCAGGAATTGATGGGATACTAATTGACCTGTTCTAATTAACAGATACAGGCCTGGATACACTCACTAGTCTATGCCAGGAAAATTTGAAGACAGCTGTCTTGCCAATGGTTTGGAAGAAGTCAGTATTTGTTCCCATTCCCAAGAAAGGTGATTCAAAAGAATGTGGAAACTATCAAACAATATTAAAATATCATGCAAGCACAATACTGTTGAAGACCATTCTAAAATGGCTAGAACAGTAAATAGATAGCGAACTACCAGAAGTTCTAGTAGGATTTAGAAGAGACTGTGGCACCAAGGATATCATTGCTGATGTCAGATGGATCCTGGCTGAAAGTAAAGAATGCCAGAACAATGCTTTATTAATTATGAAAAGGCATTTGGCTGTGCAGACCATAATTTGTGGCTAATACTGAGTATGGGAATACCATAGCACTGAATTTTACTTATGTGAAACCTATACCTAGATCAGGAGGTTATTATGTGAACAGAGCAAAGGAACACTGCATGGTTTAAAATTAGGAAGGGAATGTATCAGGATTGTATTCTCCAAACATACCTATCCATCTGTATGCTGAGCAAATTATTTGAGAAGCTTGAGTCTATGAAGAAAAAATATGGCACCTGGAGGAGGCAGAGACTCATCAATAAACTGAGTTATGCCGATGACACAAACTTGCTTGCTGAAAGTGAGAAGGACTTTAAACACTTGTTGGAGAAAATAAAAGAATACAGTCTTCAATATGGATTGCATCTCAATGTCGAGAAGACAAAGATTTTTACTACTGGATCATAGGCAGCATCGTATGTTGTAGTTGTTGTTAAGTGTCGTCGAGTTGTAGGCGACTCATAATGACTCTATGAATGAAAGACCTGAACACTTGTATAACTTTTATCGTTTCTCCACATTCATAGAATTTCCGGAGGCAAGCTATTTCAGAAGTGGAAGTTACTCTTTCTTCCAAGCTTTGTTTTAATCAGGAAGCTCCACCAAACACTGCCCACCATAAGTAATCATTATCACATTTGACACATCAGTGTCACAGTGTTTAGCATCACGACAACCATGAGTTACCTCTATACAGCAAATGGACAGACCAGTGCTATACCACTTAGAAGGATGTTTGACCAAACCCAATCAAAATCAGACCTGAGGGCCGCAGATTCAAGTTACCCACCTTTGGCTTGGTA
>NW_006399783.1:3531108-3532525 GCF_000299155.1 Elephantulus edwardii | reverse complement strand
ATAAATTGCAGCTATACATCTCATCATACATGTTGTGTGGCATTTATTTGGACCCAACTCATACTTGACCATTTATTCTAATTTTAATGGACATTTACAGTTGTTTCTTCTCATTTTGAATCATCCCTCCCCAGGCAATTGAGGTCCTAAAAGCTTAGCTTTTTTTCTTTTCTCACTCACTCACTCACTCACTCACTCACTCACTCACTCACTCACTCACTCACTCACTGACTTTCAGAACCAAGTCATAGCTAACACTTCTGCAGGTTTTCCAAAGCTGTAAATTGCAAGGGAGATTTCCCATCTTTCTCCTGTGCAGTGGATGGTGGCTTTGAACTATCAGAGAGGCACTGCCTTGGGTTAGGAGCTCAGCTCTCTAAGAACTACCTCTCCAGAGCTCTCTTATGTCTCTTATTCCCATTTCAACTTTATCTAGAGGAGACAATTTTTCCTCAGTCGGATTTTGAACGCTTTCTAAACTGAGGGGATCATCTTTTGACACTGTATCAGTAAATATTCTGGTATTATTAATAATATTCTTCATTAGTAATTTATTTTTAATTGATCAGTAGGTCTTTTTCCTGGTCTGTGGTAGTCTGGTAGTTCTGCTGAAAGCCAAGCACCATGGTTAACCCTGCTGATATTTAAAGTACTGATGGAATGGCTTTCAGGATGAGAATAGCATAGTACTCACCATAGTATGACAGAGTGTGTAAAAAAGTAAAAATTGAGTGATATGAAATTGGTGCTACCAGGAGAAACAGAATTTTAAAATGACACTAGAATGCTACTACAAAGTGTGAATGTCAATTCTTCAGCTCACTTCCTTTCCACATGTCATCACCAACTGCCTTTGAGTTGATTCTGACTCATATTGGTCCTCTATCAAATTTCCGTGGCTGTAGAATTTTACAGTAGGAGGTTGTCTATCTTTCAACATTTCTTCCTCAGAATGCCTATTAGATTTGAACTTTCAACTGGTTTATTAATAACCCAACCTGAACATACCAAACAATCAGGCATCCTTTGGATATGTCACTTAGAAAGATAAATAGGTAAAAATGGCATCATGTTTAATAAAGTGCCAGCAAAAATGAGAGAAACCCATGAATTGGTTGATGGTCACAGCAATGGATCCAATCTCTTCTCAGTAAGATTTTCAACCTCTAAAACCCAATAGACTGTTAATATGAGTCAGAACACACTTGATAGCAGTGAATTTGAGTTCTGAAAACCCAAAACTGTTTTTTCCACACATAGTTATTTTAAGTCAAACTCAACTTCATGACCAAAAATAATACATTTGAGATACGTTGAACTAAATGAAAGCAGGGAGAAATGGACAATTAAACTCTGTTGTTATTGTCTATAGTAGGATTGAACAAGGGGAGCTCTGGTGGCCTAGTGGTGAAAATCT
>NW_006399783.1:3525950-3527943 GCF_000299155.1 Elephantulus edwardii | reverse complement strand
TTCTATCTCCTCTTCCTTGGCTCTGGTTGTTGGTGCATATATTTGAATGATAGTGGTATTCACTGGACTTCCTTGTATGTGTATAGATATTATCCTGTCACTGACAATATTGTACTTCAAGACAGATCTAGCAATGACTTTTTTAACTATGAAAGCAACTCCATTTGAGATGGATTAATCCATCTAGTCAGGTCCAAATCAGAATGACCTTGTAAGACAAAATAAAACTATTCCATGAACTTTTCAAAGCTGCAAATCTACATGGAATCAGTCTGCTTCAAAATTTTCCCAAGGAACATTTGATGGATTCAGACCACTGACTTTTGCGTTAACAATCACTTATACAGTGCAACACAGCCTTCTTAGAGTCCTTAACTAACCAAATATAAGTAAGTAATACTAAATACCTGAGCAGGAGGAGTCAAAATACATTTATATATATTTTAAAAGATTCTCCTAACTCAAGTTCTCAAAATATATTTTATAAAACATGTTGCTCAAGAGCCTAGTTTGTAGTGTTCCATTATTATTAAAATAGTAACTCCTGTCTAGTGTGCTCTACTATTTATGATACAGCAAATGCTGGGAAGTGCAGAATAACTACAGAAACAAAGTCTAAATATCACACATTTTATGCAATTTACTCACAGGGGTCTGTTTTTCAGATCCTTTTTAGAGCCTAATTATTGTTATTTTAGACACAATTCTAATAAGCTTTGTTGTTTGTTTTCCTAATGGAGAGAAAAATAGAAGCACCACATTGTGCCTTTAAAACAATGCCACTGTCAGTTTACAAAATCTTTGCATTTTATTCTATAAGGAAGAATAAAGAATCTTTGATGTGAGGGTAAATTAGCTTTTTCCATGATCAAGAGAAAAGTTCTTAAAAAAGATCAATGTCTCTTCTGGAATGAATATAATGATTTATCTTCAATATATAGGAAAAAAAATAGCTAGTTGTTTTGCATTCTATTAGTTCAGGCACTGCATTGCTCATTGGTACTCTGCCTTCATGCTCAGAATGACACCTAATTAATGTAAGGTTTTGATATCATGATCACCTCAAAAATCACAATATTTGATATTATTAATCAAACTTTGTTCAAGATTTGATAATGCATGTAACATTTTCTGTTTCTGGCCTATTAATTTTATTTTTAAGAGGAATTTTATATTTTGAAAAAAAGTAGTAAACTTGGAAGGAAAAGAACCTCTTAAAACAATTCACATCCTAAGTGTAATCCTATTAAATACTTAACTGAAGCTCCTGTTTATTCCTTGCAGTCCTATGGCAGTGATAAATAAAGAACTCTATGTGAGTCTTGGTTCCGAGTGTAATGATTGCTAACGTTTAGGAATCTCCGTTGGCCTAGAAGTAAGAAGTTAGGTAAACGCAATTGCAAAGGCACACCTTTTGAATCCACCAGCTTCTGCACCTGCACAGGAGGAAGATGGGAAATCAATCTCCTCTCCTGTCATTAACTGCTTCTGAAGGAGGGTCAGCTATGTTCAGTTCTGACTCAACAGCACACAACAACAGCACCATTGAAAAGTGTACCTGAGAAGCCTGAGTGGCTTATTTAGACCTTCTAACAATGCAGTGTTTCAGAATTTTGACCTGTATCTGGAGATTTATAGCTAAGGCTGAATTCTTTTTAAAACTAATCCTCTATTGCTCATGGTCTCCAGATCATGATTCATTTGATTTTTAGTAGATTTTTACTATTAAGAAATCCAAATATTGACTATGAAAAAATGGAAGCATTAATATCATTTAAATTTGCCCAGTGTTCTGACCACATGAAATTAATCATTCAGACCATCTTATCCTATTCTAGCATATTATTTTCATAATAAATGTTAGAATTCTTATATCTTATTCTGAACCCAAATAATTGAAGACAGTGTAAAAAATGGTCAGAGAACCATTTTTAATAAGATCATGAACCTAAGCAAAATAGGATATGTTAGGAATTTAAGATTTAATTATAAT
>NW_006399783.1:3516326-3524925 GCF_000299155.1 Elephantulus edwardii | reverse complement strand
GCCTCAAGTTCCTGTAACATTACGGTCTATTTTCCTTGTACACCTGTGAATCAACTCCTTGGACTGGCTATCAAGCAAAGGAGCTCTATGAATTTGGCCAGTAATTAAATTTCTCTCTTCTTAACCTCATCTATTAAACATTAATGTAGTGTCTATTTCAAAAGATTGTTTGAAGGATTTTTTTAAAAAAGAGTAATTGTACTAGATTTAGCACTGAGCCTAACATATCATAAGTATATGTTGTTGTGTACCATCAAGTTGGAACAGATTCATAGATAAATTTGAGGTGAATTTTCAGAGGCAGTATATCACAGGCATTGGTTGATTGCTCGTTTTTCTCCTGCTAAACAGCTGGTAGATCCAGAACACTAGCCTTTGTGTTAACAGCACAACTCCTTACACTAGGCCACCAAAGCTTTCTCATACGTATAGAGTAAGTATTTCAGGTGCACACATATATGATGGCCACTCGGTAAGAAGCTGCACCGCAATGGCAAAAGCACAAGGTTCAAATCCACCAGCTGCTTTGCTGAAAAATTATGGGAAATCTCCTGCCACTGGATTTACTGCCCCTGAAAACGTGATGGAGCGTCAGCTATGAGTCACTTCCAACACAGCAGCACACAACAGCGACAACAACATGATGGAGATAAGGTGTTCTATTAGTTGCAAGTAGGTCACAATTAATAAACCAAACATGTGTGCAGCAAAATAACAGTAGCTGTATATTTAAAAAGAATGATCTAATCTTATCCAAAGAAGATAATGGTACCTTTTTGTTGTTATTGTTTCCTCTCCATTTCAAAGACCTTAAATTAGAATTTATTCTCCATTATCTCTAAAATGGAAGTCATAAGTGAACTACAGAGTGTAAAAGGAAAAGACTTTTTTGTTTTCATTTTCAGATTTTTTAATTTTTTTTTCATTTTGTAACTATCAGGAAATTACATTGGGATGAATAAAATTGACCTTAGTTTCCATTCTTTTCATAGTTTTGTTCTTCCAATTAAAGGGATTGAGTATGTTTGTTAACCCTGTTTGGGCATACCCATGTGTTGTTTGAGGCAATGGAATGAGGTAGAAATAGCAGTATATCCATTATGAGCCGGAACCTTAAGAGGCTCTATTGTTTAAACCTATTGTCTTCCACTGCTGTCATCTGTAAGGCCATGCTTAGAGTGATTTTTTCCTAGAAGGAGGTTGAGAGACACATGTAGCAGAGTAGCTACAGCTGAGCCTACTTGGAATCAAACAATCATAGTCTAGGGCAGCCAATGCCCTGTCAACCTGCAGTCTGTGTTTTGTAAAGTTCTTGCTGTTGTATGTCACTGAGCTTCATGTGTGTTTTATAATTTTGATGTATAAAAAGCTAATCAATGTATATCATTCCAACACCTTGAAGTATCACTATTAATACTATTTTACTTTTTCTAACTATCTTGTTCCCCAAAAGATACATTGAAGTTTTAAGCCATTACTCATTCTTAGTAGTACTATTCACCATTGCAAGAACATGGAAAAGCCCAAAGTCCAGCCACAAATGAATGAATTAAGAAATCATGGTACATTCACACAGTGAAACACTATGCAACACGCAGGAGCAATAACTTTGTAAATTATTACCTAACTTGGGAGGGACTGGAGAGCATTATGCTGAGTGAACTAACTCAGTCCCACAAGGACAAATATTGTATAAAACCATTATTGTAGAATGAGTATAAGGAACCAGGAGGGGTGGGAGAGGCTGAAATCAGAGGGATGTGGATGTGCAGGGGAAGGGGGGATTAATCATTGGGTTGTAAAATTTGATGTGTCAGGGGGTAAGGGAAATTGAGAGAATTTTCTCGAATTTGTATTCAAATTTCATAAATAAACTAGTAGAGAAAACAAAACAGAACACAACACCTTAAACCCCTCCGGAAAACAAAACAAACAAATAAAAAAACCCCAAAACTTTAAGTAGATTCTGACTCAATAGTACATAACAACCTAACTTACAGGTATTAGTGATTAAGTTATATAAGGTGATACTAAAGTAGAATAGTTCTTAAACCTTATTCCTTTTTAATAGTGTCTTGTCAAAGAAAATTCATACAAACCTGTGGAAGGCAGACATAACATGACAATATGACTATAAGTGAATGGAGCTATCAGCAATAGAGCTCTATCACACATAGCCAGCTCAAACACCAGAAACCAAGAGGAAAACATACAACAGTTTCACAAAACCACTCACAAAATTTGAGACCTTGACTCAAATGTGTAGACTGTGAGAAAATACACTTGTGTTCTTAAAAGCAAGTACTTTGTGATATTTTGTTTATGGATTTCCTTAGATATTTATAAATTTAAAAATATACTACCAACATCCAACAACACATACTTGGAGTTTGGTGCTCGGAGAGGTTATTTCTTGGGGGGGAACATCATGCTTGGGAAGGCAGGGCTCAGTGAAAGAAAGGAAGACTCTCAAACCCAGTGAATTGTGTCAAGGACTGCAACAATGGCTTGAGTGTGTCAGAGATTGTGAGGATGGCACATGATAGATTAGGGTTCAGATCTGATGCTCATAGAGTCACTATGAGTTGTTTCTGACTCGATGGCACCTAACAAACAACAATAACAGCAGATTCTTGGACAAACCTAATAACCGATCTTTGCAGCAGTATTTCAGAGAGAAAACAAACATTTAAAAATTGATTCTAGACCATTGGAATCTTCTGAATCATCCATTTCAGCAGCGATATCCCTTTTCTATCATTGACTATAACTCAAACTTCTTGCTATTGTTGTGTATTATGGAGTCAGAATGGATCCACAGCTAAGCTCCCAGTGCGTTTGTGGAGGCAGCAAATAGCTCTGGAGGAGATTGCCCATCCTTCACCCACACAGCAGCTGGTGGATTCAAACTGCATGCCTTCAGGATTACAGCACAGTGTCTTACCACAAGACCACCAGAGCTCCCTATATACCTCAAACGTGGGCTTCTGACATGAGCACAGGTGGTTAACAAAAACAAGTTGCTTTTGTTACTGATTTGCTTTCATTTCTGGTCTCCATATTCTTCCAGTGTTAGCTTTTCAGTGTTAAGGTCTGTGAGAAAGGGTCATAGAGATATTAGGGCTTATTTAATGGGACCTGTTACTTGATTCTGATAGGAAGATGTTTTATGTTTTGTACTGGCCTGTCAGCTGCTGGTGAGCTCTGCTGATGGTGGTTTCCACATGTGCTTTCAAATCATTCTCCTCTCCTCTCCTCTCCTCTCCTCTCCTCTCCTCTCTTCTCTTCTCTTCTCTTCTCTTCTCCTCTCCTCTCCTCTCCTCTCCTCTCCTCTCCTCTCTTCTCTCCTCTTCTCTCTCACCTCTCTCCCTCTCCCTTTCCTTCCCTCCCCCCCTCCTTCCCTTTCTCCTTCATTTCTGATCCCCTAACACCATTGCAACTCTGTGGTAAGATATCAGAATATGCAATACAAGTAACCATGTGGGAAGCAGGACCCAGACTTCTTTTCCTGTTGTCTGAAACTTACTTTAAAACACTGCAGAATAGCCAGTAATAAGTTATAGTGTTCTAGGAACTGATTCTCTCAGTTTATATTTGACCTACTATAATCACAAATTTAGACTGTGGTCTTTTCAGTCACTTGCTATGCTGCTGACAGCTCACAATGAATACAGATTACAAAAGAACAATTGATGCTTTTGAAATGTAGTGTTAGAGAAGAATGTTGAATTTGCTATGGACTGCCAAAAGAACAAACAGATATGTCTTCCTTAAGGTGTAGCCAGCATGTTCCTTGGAGGCAAGGATGGTGAAGCTTCATCTGGCATACGTTGGATTTGTTGCACAGAAAGGCTATTCCTTGGGGAAAGACACGCTTAGAAAGGTGGGCGAACTGTGAAACAGAGGAGATCCTTAACCAAGTGGATTAATACAGAGACTACAATGTATCAGAGGTTGTGAGGTGGGCACAAGATAGGACAGCATTCATATTTGTTGTACGTAGGGTCCCTATGAGTCATGCTGCATTCTATGGCATCTAACAATGACAACAATCACAAATGTCTTCAATGGAGGTTAGATGTTATTGGACAATTAAAATAGAAGAATATGCAAATATGAATGCAAGCATTATAAAAATCTTTGTCTAAATGTTCATAAAAGAGATTGTTAATTAGAATAAAAATAACTGACTCATAGTTGACCTCCCACTGAATTTAAATTTATAGCCCAGAGGCTGTAAATTGCATAGAAGGAGATTGTGATTTTTCTCCCTCAGAGCCACAAATGACTTCCAGGTGCCTGACAGGGTGCTACCTTTGAGTTTGGAGAGCAACTGTCTACCTTATAGACCATAAGAATAAGAGATATTAAATATAATGCTTTATTATGAAGTAAAAAAAATTCTACACCACTACCATCAAGTTGATTACCATCAAGTTGATTCCAAATTATAGTTGGAACTTATAGTTCCAACCCTATTGCTGCTGTTGTTACGTGCTGTGGAGTTAGGACCAATGTGTAGCTGACTCTTCCGTGGATTTTCAGAGACTCTAAGTCACAAAAGAGCTTGTAGCAGCTGGTAGATTTGAACTGCCTGCTTCTGGATTGGAACCACATAACTCTGCTCTTTGATAGATTCCCAAGGCTATAAATCTTTACAGTAGCATACTCCCTCATCTTTCTCCAATGGAGTGGAAAAGGGGTTCAAATCACTAACTTTTTGCTAAATAGCTAAGTGATTTAACCGTGATGCCACCAGAGTTCCTTAAGTATTAAAAAAAGGTATTTAAATTATGGAATTTCTAGAGATTTTTGCTATCCTTCCAGCCTAATCTATGTAGGCTTGCAACCTACCATCTTTAATTGACTGTGGCCTTTCTTGTCTCTATCCCCTATTTCAAGCACGTTGGACCATACTGTTACTAATTCAATTGACATTTGAGCTTATGGTGCCATTAGAATATTGTTGCAAACTTTCACTCTACAACTTCTCAAATTACCTAGAAGTCAGATATCGGGAATTCCTGCCAATTAAAGAAAGAACTTAAATAATGGGGTTTTTAATCTAATTACCAAGAAATGTAAGCCGGAGTTGCAAAATTTGTTATAGGCTTGTATTTGTTTTTGTTAGTTGCTGTTGAGTTAGTTCTGACTCATGGTGGCCCCCTGTGTACAGAATAGAACTACTTCACAGGATCTGTAAGGCTGAGTCCTTTTGGAAGTAGATGCCCAAGCCTGTCTACTTGGGCTACTCTGAACAGGCTCAAACTGCTGACTTTAGGCGGTAGTTCAACACCTAGCCATTGATTCTGCCCAGGGGCTTCTAGGCATATAGTAGATGATCAATAATATTTGCAAAAGAAATAGATTGCATAGAAATCCAATAGGCTTACTATTTATCACTCTTGAAAGAAGAAAAGAGCTTGTACAGGAAATTAAATGATCAGGGAAATTTATTTGTAAAGTGGGATTCTGTACAGAGAGAAAACTGTATATAGGTAGCTAGTTAACTAGATAGACAGACATAGAAATGGTTCCATTGTTGCTTATGTCAGATAATAATGGCTAAAGATTTAATCACCATTCAATTTCTTCACCTTCTTAATATCTTCCTGGACTTGGGATTATACAACCTCCTGTAGCACATTCCAGGAGACACTGAGTTAAGTATATCCCTTGAGCCTAATTACACACACTTCCAAATAGGAACCCTGTTAGTCTCATGAAGTCATAGAACCTCTGAGGAATAGCAGCTGCAGAAGCAGCTGTGATACTGAATAGAACCTAGTGTAAATAGGCTAGAAGACCAGTGAACAATGAATTATAATAAACTAACCATAATTAGTAATAAAAGCTTTAAAAGAACTGCACTCAGGAGATAGTATTGGTCATATCCTTGCTGTGTTCTGGAAATAATAGAATCATTTTTGTACCCAACGTAACTACAGTGGTAATTAAAAGCTGATTTAGTATCAAAGGCAACCTTGAGGTTATAAATGTAGGTAGCTGGTTCTCAAAGTGTAAGTAGCTTCCTCATATTCATGAATTTGCCTTTAATAGACATGGGAGGAGATGTTGGGGTCTTGCTTTCAAATGAAAAATGTGAGCAAAATAAACTGCTAAATGAAGCAAATCATTCACTCAATCAATATAAAAGCATTTTTTTAAGCTAAAGCATTTTCAAAGAGAGGATACTTGTAGCTCTGTGAAAAGCTGGCATTGACACTGTATAGTGACAAGATATAGACAAATCATAATAAATAATCTCTATGAGGTACATTATAAATGTGAAAGAAATCTGAAAACAGTAGTGATTAATGCAGGTGAAGTAGTTGGAAAATGCACAGAGGAGGAGGTAAGATTTATTTAAGCCTAGAAAAATTTCTACCTGCTTGCTATATGCTGCAAATACCTAGTTATCATTAAACTTTTCTCAATCCTTTCTAGCTCTTTATTACATTTATTTAAAAAAATTAGAGAGATGTTGGTCACACAATGGGTAATTGCTGGGCCTCTAACCAAAATATGGACAGTTAGAACCAAAGTAGTCACTATAGAAGAAAAATGTGGCAGTCTGTTTCTATAAAGATTTACATCCTTGAAAATTCTTTGGGCTAGTTCAGCTCTATCCTATAGTGTTTCTATAACATGGTATTACCTTAATGGCAATAATTGGGCTTTCTTTTTAATATCAGAAATGGTTTACTTAATTAAATCATTGTTTCTTTTACATAAGCACAAAAATACAGAAATGAGAATATACACACTTGGTATAGGATATTCTCAACAGCTTGTCTTAGAGTCATTGCTTCAGGTGAACGTAATGGAATAGTAACAGGATATCTCTAAGAGAAACAGAATGTAATCTTATAGGACAGTATCAGGGAGCTCTCATGGCTTAGTGGCAAGAAGGTGCACTGCAATCCCAAAAGCATGAGGTAAGAGGCTATCAGCTGCTCTACTGGAGAAGGATGGTCAAGCTCCTCCCTTGTGATTAACTGCCCCTGAAAACCCACTGGAAGGTCAGCTATGCATTGGTTCTTAATCTGCAGTATAAGACAACAACAAGGTAGTATCAGAAATGCTGAGCAAATGTATATTTCCCTCATGGATTTATTAACTAGTTGAGGAGACACAAGTAAATAAGCTAATGAGTGAAATAAATCAGCTAACATGTGAGCAATGACAGCACTGCTAATTGCTAAAGGGTTTATACAGGGTGCATGAAAATGTGTGACAGAACAATTAACCTAGTGTAGGGCATGTGGAAATGAAGTCAAGAGTAGGGATCTCATAGAAAAGCCCTTTGAATGAGTCTTGAGTGATGATCACTGAGTGAAGAAGTCATGAGGAAGATGGAGAAGAAACAACAGCGTGCTCAGAGCAGAGTGATTAGTGCCCATACAAAAGAAATTATTTGGCTAAAGCTGATACGGTAGAAAATAAATATTTGGGGGGAATAAAAAAACAAAACCACAAAATCTACACAAACACACACCCCACACTGCAATACACATTTTCAAATCCATTCTAATCTGTTAGATTCCTAAGAAGAAATGCAAAACTATGACATCAGTATTTTCTGTTCCACCTTCTTTGTTTAAAACCACTGCTCTGTTCACATAACAGCTTCCTGATCTAGCTCAAGGTTTTATATGGGCACAATTAATTAAGTGCTCTGGGATTCCCATTCATCTCAATGTTAGTAATAACTTGTTATGATCCACACTGTCAAATATCTATGCATAGTCAATAAAGGATAAATAGACATTCAACTGGTATTCTTTACTTTTAGCTGGGATTCATCTAACATCAGCAATGCATCTGACATCACCTGCTGCCACAGCCTCTTTTAAATACTGCTTCAATTTCTGACAGTTCCCTATCTATATCTGTTCCAGCCATTTCAAGTGATTTCCAGCAGTATTATGTTTGCATGTGATATTAATGACATTTTCCAACAGTTTCCATATTCTGTTGGATCACTTTTCTTGGGACTGGGAAGAAATATAGATATCTTCCAGTCCATTGACCATACAGATGTCCTCCAACTTTCTTGGCATAACCTGTCGAGTGAACTTGTTAATTGAGCTGCACTTGTTAATTGAAACAAGTCAATTGGTATTCCATCAATTCCTGGGAGTTATTTTTTGCCAACTGCCTTCAGTGCAGCTTCCATTTCTTCCTTCATTGCCATTAGCTCCTGCTCATATGGTACATCTTGAAATTTTTCGGTGTCAGTAAGTTCTTTTTGGTACAGCGATTCTGTATATTCCCTCCATCTTCTTTTGAAACACTGTATGGTTTAAAATTAAGAAGGGAGTGTATCACTGTTGTATTCTTTCTCCATGCCTATTCAAACTGTATGCTGAGCAAATTATTTGAGAAGCTGGACTCTATGAAGAGGCATGTGGCACCAGGATCAGAGGGAAAATTATCAATAACCTGTGTTATGCAGGCAACACAATCTTGCTTATTGAAAGTGAGAAGGACTCAAATTACTTGCTGCAAAAGATCATAGAATACCACAGTTTCCCTAGCCATTCGTTTGTTGATGGGCACTTAGGTTGTTTCCAACTCCTTGCTATTGTGAACAAAG
>NW_006399783.1:3512374-3514988 GCF_000299155.1 Elephantulus edwardii | reverse complement strand
ATAGAATACAGCCTTCAATGCAGATTGCATCTCATTGTCAATATGACAATGACACGTACCACTGGACTGATAGGTAATATCATGATATGTGGAGAAAAGATTGAAACTGTCAACAACTTCATCTTACTTGGATTAACAATCAGTACCTTGCTACGAGCAATCAGGAAATAAGAGACATATTGCACTGGTAAAGTCTGCAGTTAGGGATGTCTTCAAATTATTAAAAGGGTAATGATTTCAAGTCTGGCTGCCACTAAGAAAATGGGAATCCCAGAGTACTTGATTATGCTCATGTGGAACCTACACCTGGAGCAGGAGCCTGTTGTGTAAATCAAGCAGGGGAGCACTACGTGGTTTGGAATTGGGAAAGGAGTGTGCCAGAGTTGTATTCTTTCTCTGTACTAATTCAAACTGTATGCCGAGCAAATTATCTGAGAAGCAAGATTGTATGAGGAGAAGTGTGGCATCAGGTTTGATGGGAGTTTCATCAATTACCTGTGTGATATAGATGACATAACCTTGCTTGCTGAAAGTGAGGAGGATTTGAAGCACTTGTGGAAGATCAGTGTGAATTGCATCTCACTGCCAAGAAAACAAAAATTCTTACCACTGGACCGATAGGCAACATCATGATGGATGGAGAGGAGATTGAAATTATCAAACAGCTTCATCTTGCATCAATCCACAGTTAACATCCTTGGTACCAGCAGTCATGAAACAAGAAGACACATTGCACTGGGAAAATCTGCAGTTAGGAACCTGTCCAAATTATTGAAGAGCTATGATATCAGTTTGTGGACTAAGTTGTGTCTGTCTGATTCAGGACATAGTCTTTCTGATCACTTACTATGCGTTTGAGAGCTGGACAACGAATAAGAATGATAGAAGAAGAATTGATGCCTTTGAGCTGCAGTGTGAGAGAAGAGCACTGAACCTCTCTTTCACTGATGGCCAAGAGAACAAACAAGTATTGGAAAGGATGCAGCTGTAGTGCACATTGGAGGCAAAGATGATAAATGTAACAGTAACAAAAAATTATATGGTGATTAAAATGTCCTTCTGATTAGATGATATTTGATTTGAGATATGAATGAAGGTTAAGAAGAAGTCAGTTTTGAGAAACCTAGGCAAAGAACAGGCAGATACCAAAAGTGTCATGTACTTGGAACTCTATTGAATAAAGGTATTGGAGTATTCCAGAATGAGAGAGTGTCATGTTGACCACAGGACAATGAACAAACTGGAGAGAAATATGCCACAAAGATGATGAGTTAAAAATAGGTTAGATTATTTCTGGTCTTCTAGGTCAAAGCAAAGATTTTAGACTTTTTTTTTCTTTTTTCTGAAAGCAACAATAATCAAAGAAGGTTTTTGTCAGAGGACTGGAATGGCATGGTTGGTTAAATGTTTTATAAAAGTCATTCTATAAAATAACTGTATTGCAAAAAAGATTATATGATGTTAGGAAGACACAAATGACTTCAGTGATCACATAAGTAATGTCACAATGATCATAAAATTATTTGATCTTGGCTACATTGCCAAAAAAGTAAAATTAAACTGTTGTTATGTGTCATCCAGTCACCTGTTACTCCTAGTGACCCTAGGTACAATAGCTCTGAAACCTGCCCTATCCTGAGCCAGTCTCACTGATTCTGACACATCTACCCTCATCATCTTAGTTACTGTATAAATGCATCTCATCTGAGGTGCTGTTCCTCCATTCTTCCAAGTATGATGTCCCTTTCTAAGGACTGGTTCCTCCTCACCATATGCTCAGAGTAGGTGAAACAGGGTTTCAAAATCCTTGCCTCTAAGGATAAATATGGATTCACCTTCTCCAAGACAGGTCTGTTTGTTCTCTTGAGAGTCCATGGTATGTTCAATAGTCTTCTTCAGCACCACAACTCAAAGGAATTGATTCTTCATCTAACATTCTTAATAATTTGTTGTCTAGCTCTCTGATGTATATCATTAATTGAGAAGACTATATAACCCGGATCAGGTACACCTCAATCTCTAGACTTCAAAGAGGTCTCTGATATAAGACTTTCCCAGTACAAATCATCCTTTGATTTCCTTACTGCTGGTGCCATAGGTGTTTATTGTTGAGCTGAACAAGCTGATATTGTTAGCAATTTCAATACAAATCTGCAATGCAATCTCTTCTCCATCTTTCCTGGTGCTCCAATTGCCTAGTGGCAAGAATCTTTGTCTTCTTGATATTGATCTTCAATCTATATTGAATACTATAGTCCTTGTTTGCAGCAAACACTTGAGGTCCTCCTCAGTTTTAGCAAATAAGGTTGTGTCACCTGTGTGACACAAGCTGTTGATGAGTCTGTCTCCAATTCTTATGCCACATTCCTCATTATAAAGCCCAGCCTCCAGAATTGTTCCACATACAGACTGAAAAAGTATGGAGAGAGGATTCATATTTGATGCATTTCTTTCCTGATTTTGAACCACGCATGCAGTGCTTCTTTGCTCTGTTCTGAAGACTGCTTCATGGTGCAAGTATAGGTTTCACATGAGCACGATCAAGTGTCTGGCATTCCCGTTCTTCTCAAGGTTAGCCACAATTTGTAAAATTAAATTAAATAAAACAAAAATG
>NW_006399783.1:3505613-3512095 GCF_000299155.1 Elephantulus edwardii | reverse complement strand
ATGACAAATTCGTTGAATAAATAAATAAGTCAATGAGTGAATGAATGAGTAAGGGAACCAAACTACAACATGAGTCTTTTCTATAAAGTCATAAAACATTCATCGGAAGATTAAAATGCATGACGCTTAGGTCAATTTCAATGCATGATCATCATTTGTGAGGACACAGATTTATGAGGATGGAAACGACTTCATCCCTTTTCCTCTGGATCAGCTGGTGGGTTTTAACTTTCATCCTTTTACTATGCCACCAGAGCTCTTCTATTCAACCAGAAACTTTTCATTTCAACTATAAGTTATATCATGACCCACTAGCTACTTCCCATTTTTGTCATGCAAGCGTTTTCATAGAATGCCAGATTGGCTTGGAAGCAACTTTTTTTTTTTTTTGGAAGCAACTTTTTAAAAAATAACTAGAATTGAAACATGCTCATTCTTCTGAAATTTTTGGTTTAAACTATCAAAGAAAATCTTCTACTTACAACCTGACTAAAGTGAAGTGACATACAATTTTAATTCTTTCTTGCTGTAATAATTTGTGTTCATTGCTTTTCTCCCCGAAGGTGCCGCTTTTCCGTATGGTCATCTGATTCTTGACACTAGGTTACTGACTGGCAGGATTTGACCCAGATCCCTGACCTTGATCTTTTGACATCTCCCATTTCTTACCCTGCTGGTTCACCCTCTTTGGCTTCTGACCTAAGCTTTTCTCATTAGCAGACACTAATGAGTACTTCAGTCAAAACAGAAAGAAGACCTTGTTACACCTTTATTTCTGTTGTATCATACATGCCAGCTACCAAGTCTGACTTCCAGTGCAAAGAAAAGTAGGATCAAAATGCGTAAAGACTTGCCATCATGAAATAAGTGATTTTACACTGACTGTGTCTCACTAACTAAGCTTGTCATGATCATTCACAATGTTACTGGAATTAATAGTCAACATACAGAGCATATTGATTATGTTCTAGAGACGTGTCTTTTGAGGTAATTGTCATAACAAATTCATAAAATAAATTTCTTATTTTCTTCCCCATTTTATGATTAAAAAGGTATAACTTGAAAATAAGAAATTATTTAACAAGTTTGTATAATGGTAAAGGTTAATTTCAGGTCAATATTTTTCTAAAACCTTCTCACCTTTGACTCGAACTAGGAGTAAAGAAAACCAAATGTGTTCAAGGTAAGTAAGAATGACAAACACGTATTGCTCTGAGCTACATTCAATGATTTATTCTGTTGTTTTTGTATGTTTTTTATGCTAGTCAATTAATAATAGGAAAATCAAATGTAGAAAAGCATTATGTATGAGTTGAAAACTTAATTGTTATTGTATAAATTTTCTGAAACAAAAGATATAAAATATGAGCAATGCTCATTTTCTCCACAGATTATTTTGGTTCTGACACAATATCAAGCAGCAGTTTAGCCACACAAATACCAAGTTATCTGGTTTTAAGATTATACTAAAATTCAAATTATACCTCAATGCACTCAACTTCAGTTTACTGTCACATCTAATGTTTCTCAAATCTGAATGACTAATTCCACTTTTTCTCTTTAAAAGTGAGGAGATAGGGTGAGAGGATGGGTTGAAAATGTGTATTTCCAGACAAGAGATTGTAAAATTTGCAGAATATTGAAAATTCTGCTTCAAGGCTAGGAAATGCAGTTTCTTTAATAATTCAAACTTCTGTCTTCCTAGGTGGGCTGTGCAAGTGCAATGAAAAGTTAGGAAGCAATGAGTCTACCTTCCCCAGGAAGTAAGCTCTTCTTAGCATATCGACCAGAACTTTTTCCTCTTTCTCTTCAATAGATCAATAATACTAGGGCTGCCAAAATATCTACCCAACAGAGGACTCCATTTCAAAATTCACTTATGAAATGTCTTCAAACACAGCAGCCAGTATTATCTGCAATTCATCAATTTCTTAGCTCTTTTGACCATAGCTTACATGTATCTAATAGCGAGAGTTTTTCTTTCCAATTCTTTTACATTATAACCATTTCCTTTGGGGATATATTTCAGTAAGTAAAATGCTCTTTGGGAACTATTTAATTTTTCCTCAGCTTGTTCTTTTCCTACACACCCAAAACCCCAAATCTCACAGACTTGTCATTTTTGGAGATGAAGCATCAGCTTTATCATAAAGTGTATTCTCTGTAGGGATGAACAAGTAAAACCAAAGTCAAAGAAATGAACTAAAACCAAAACAAAAACCAACCAAAAATTCCAGGAATCTTAAAAAAAAAGATATACACATACAAGTAATCCACCTTATATTAAAAACAACAACAAAAAATAAACAGTAAAGAAGCCCCTTAATAGACCACAGAAATCAGTACAAACAAACAAAAACCAAGAAAAATATCATATCATAGCTCACAAGTGAGGACACTGCAATTATTTTGAAAAGAAAATGAAGTTAAGTGTTTTAAAAATTTAAATTTCTTTTTATTTATGAATCCTTCATTGTTTTCAGAGCATTCTTACATGTTCTCTCATTGTCTTTTTAAAGCTTTGAACAAATCTAGAGTAATGTGCAATTTGTGTCAGTACAATGTTTTGCTTCCATTACAGGGAATTAACTGTAAATAGAGTTAGATGTGCATAAAAACAAAAACAAACTGCTTGCAAAGTAATAGACATATCCGTGAAGATGGCAAAGACAGAGAGGTTTTAAGAAAGCAAATGAACTTGAGTCTGGAACTCTTCCAAACACGCATTCCCCAACTGACTAACACTAAAGTTGCAGTACATTAGGTTACAGAAGGATCTCTCAGGATGAGAACCACTGGCTCAGAGACAGTCAGTCTCCTAAGAACATATCTGATTTCCCTCCATCATGGACTGTCTACTACCAGACAGAGAGTCTATTACAAACAACAAAGAGAAAGGAGCAAGGTCATGAAAGGTCATCTAAATTGCATAGCAAAGAAAACAGATTACACTAGTAAAAAATATGAGCACAAGAAGTTGAAACTTGAAGGAGTCGTAGGTGATGGATATAAATCTAGGTCTATATTTGGAGGCTAGGTGCTTTGGCATGTGGCCAGGAGGGACCAGTCATGTTCGGAAGAGCAGAGGGACAGTGCAGGACAGGAAGACCCTGGACGAGATGGACTGACACAGGAACTGGGATAATGGGGGTTGGTGTGTCGGAATTAGTGAGACTGGCTCAGGACAGGGCAGGCTTCAGAGCTGCTATACATAGGGTCACTATGAGTCACAGGAAACTTGACAGCACCTAACAACTACATATTCAAATAGATTCTCCACAAGATGGAAAGACAGAGTGATTGCCACAACCAACAAAGCTCAAGCAGAGATGATGAGGATGGTGCAGGATCAGAGAGTTTTATTCCTTTGTGCACAGGGTCGCACAAGTCAGTGTCGACTAGATGGTACCCACCAGCAAGAACAAATACAGAGAGTGGTACAATTCTAAAAGAGAAAAAAAAAGTTTCTTTTCTAAAACAATTCTAGTTCATTTAATCATTTAAACAGCTTTCCTTAAACACCTGCTTCTGAGACACTAGGCATTAAAAAATGGGTAAGACACTGTTTTTCGTCAGCTCAACGTTCATGACCTATGGATAAAATTTATAAGTAAAAAATAATTATGCTACGTGGTAAACAGAGTATAAGTAGAACCCAGAAAACTAAGTTAACCTGGCAGGGAGGATGAAAAAATTTTGCTTCTTAATACGTAGATACTTCTCCCCACCCCTATGCACGTGAGCAGCAGGAAAGGTTAGCAACCTGACAATGAACAAAAAAGAAAATGCCAAATGAGGCCACTAGAGGCTGGAGTACTCACTTCGGAAGGAGAATTCACAGCTGTTTTGATTGGGTGAACACAGCAGCAACTCTTTTGGTTTGTGACATGCTTGCTGTCATTCTTGAGGATTACCTACAGAAGAGTTTCAACAGAGGGCTGTTCTCAGAACACCACACCGAGCCGCCTGGATGTCTTTGTTGAATCTGGAAGACGGGAGAAACGTAGGTTAAAGCTATCAGCTTATGACACAAAGGTAGCGCTGAGAATAAGTGATAGGAAATATCTAAACCAAAAAGATCTGCCCACTGAACACAGAGAATGCCAAGGACAGAGGTGGATTAGTGGGTTTATCTCAGAAGTGACAGGTTTCTGCATTTCAGAAGCATCATGTTGGAGTGGGTGATGGAAGAGCTTTATATGAATAAAGTGAAGGTCCCCCATTCACTGTGAAACCTTGGCTTTCCTTTTTGATGTAAACCCAGTTTGGAACTCCTAGATTAACCCAATAGAGCCAGTGTTTCTTCAGTCTCAGTTGCTGTTCCAAGGAAGGAAGATTCGAACAGATTCTAAAATATAATGTCTGTCACGATAATTATTAACAAACATGCGAGACAAAAACGAGAAGTTAAAAACAAAACAACACAAAGCATCTCTACCTTTCAAAGAACAAACAAGCCATTTCTATTTCTTTCTGCTGAGTGACTGTATACATTTTCAGTTTATCATTTAGGCAAAGATAATAAAGTGATTTCATTTAGGTTTGGACATAATTCAGTGCAAAGGAATGCAATAGGCAGGATTATGAAATCTGCACAAGATTTCTTGTATTGCTTCTCTCCAGAGAACTCCTATATGTTGGGTTCAGTCTTCCATTTGAATTGTCCAGAATTTATAGCACACAACAATATCATTCCTGAAAATCTTCTTTAATGTGGTGCACAAGTTAAAAATAAAACCAGCAAAACAATTACTTTGGGGCCTTCTCTAGGCATAGGCATAAGAATGAAGGCGACAGGCAATATATTAGGGATACGCATAAGTTCAGAGAAACTTGATGATTTTATCGGGCTCCTGCATGGCTTTGGGATTTTGCTCTGAGTTCCCACAGGCAATCTGTCAATTGTGATAATTGGAAAATACCTACTTAGCAAAATCTGATATTGAAGTTTTAAAATGTTTCTCACTCAAACTACATCAGACCCTCCGGAACTTGTAGTCACAAGATAAAGACAGAAGGAAAGTACAGGCACACGTGTTGGCCTCTATTTCCAAGGTAACTGCACTTACTGCTAATTTTTAATGAATGTCAACTCTAGAGAGCTTTGCTTCTCAGACCTGGCTTTTCAAGAGAGAACCTAAAACCCTCCACATAGAACTCTATTTTGACTGGCAAGATCTATCTGATAGTTCCCTTTGCCTTTGAAAGGAAAATAACAATAATTAAGCACTTAAAGCTTCCATGGATGAAGCTATTTTTTTCTCTCCTCTTTTTAAAACCATTAGAGTCTTTGTAAACAAGGCCTAATTAATATAACTAGTTTCATCTCATAATTATCAAGCTCTTAGCACAAATTCTGTGCTCTGGATGTACAATCTTCAAATAATTCCCAAAATCTGACTATTGGGGAAATTACTGGTCACCAATAATTGCCAAATGGTACTGTGAAAAAACAAATAAATAAAAAAAAAACAAACCCTCAAGAATGACAGGTTTCATTTACCAGAAGATATTAAAATCCTGTCAATGTGATTTCCATCAAGAATGTTTTCACTGAAATAATAAAAAATGAATGAAGGAAATCAAATGTAGTCATCTGCTAAAATATTCATTTTCTAATTTTTAGGGAGCTGTTTATTATACTTAGAACACCTGGCCTTTACCAGAATGTAGTTGATTTTAAACTTGTTATCATGCCACAGCAAATCCAGGGGGCTTCAAGTTAAACCCAGCATTATGTAAAAAGCCAAAATAACATAGGGTCCTCCTTCTGAATCCAGAAACCATGTATTTAAACAAGAGTCTACATGAGACTGGAAATTTATAGAATGCCAATTCAATGTCATAATAAAAATTATGACTGCATGAGAATAATCAAAGTTTGTTGAATGAATGATTATACAAGCCTACGATGATATGATGAAAATACTTGGATAGTTTGACTCTTAAAAAGGTCTAGGAACATGGAGAGACAATTGAGGCTACTACTTTAGAAGAGGTTGTTGCACTAGAGACATTATTGCCAATGTCATATGGATCTTGGCAGAAAGCAGAGAGTACAAGAAGAATATCTATGTTTAATTGCCAATGCAAAGACATTTGACAGTGTGGATCACAACAAATTGTGGCTGACCTTGAGGAAAATGGGAATCCCAGGACACTTCATTGTGTTTATGTGAAAACTGTACTTGAACCAGGAAGCAGTTCTCATAACAGAGCAGGGAAACATTGCATGGTTCAAAATCAGGAAAGGAGTGTGTCAGGGATGCATCCTGTCTCTATACCTTTTCAATCTGTGTGTAGAACAGATCATTCAGGAAGCAAGGCTTTATGATGAGGATTGTGGAATCAAAATTGGAGATGACTATCAACAAACTACAAAATGTAGATGACACAATGTTGCTTGCTGAAACTGAAGAAGACCTAAAGTGCTTGCTGCAAAAGGTCAAGGACTGTAGTCTTCAGTATGGATTGAAATTCTG